>NW_028171157.1:440180-521018 GCF_963971535.1 Notolepis coatsorum
CATCCCTAAAGTCAAGTAATTTATATATATAGCGCATTTAAAAGCTCGGAGAGCCGATCAAAGTGCTGTACAGTAACTACAGAATTAAAAAAACTATAGACACATAGTAGTTGTAACAGTAACAGGAGGACAATACAACATGACAAAAGACAGGATGGACAGTCAATAGAGTAGGAACCACAAGACACTAGGAATATGCAACAGACGATCCAGTATGACATATAGGACAGTAGACATGTTATGAGTGACACAGAGACTAGCCGATGTTATGGGTAGGGATGCTCGATATGGCTTTTTTACCGATACCGATATAGCCGATATTGTCCAACTCTTAATTTCCGATACCGATATCAACCGATATCAACCGATACCGATATATGCAGGGTTTCCCCCCCAAAAAAATTGAATAATTTCAGTTAATTAACATTACATATCTCTTGTTGTGGAATTAACACAACATTATGCATACTTTTGACAATAAATAAAATCAGAATTTGTTCTTGCTTGCTTGCCTGGGTAAATAAAGGTTATAGAAATGTAAAAAAAAAAAAAAAAAAAAAAATTGAAAACCGATACCGATATTTTCCGATATCACATTTTAATGCCGATATCGGCCGATAATATCGGTAGGCCGGATAATATCGGACATCCCTAGTTATGGGAGTAGGACTATGTAACAGACATACTGTAAGACACAGTGTTATGATGACCCCCTCCACTCTGTCTCCATTGTCCGCCTTGTGTGTTGTTGTTGTTATAATTAATATAATAATAATAATTTAGGACCTGCTCAGAGGTCACCAATCGGCACACATGCGATGCATGCATGCAATTCGTATCTGCGATTAACCCATCCCGTCGTCCTTCCCCCCCAAGGGCAGCCGGGAGCAGACAGGCGTCAACGTGAGCCGCGCCAGGGGACCAATCCAAGTGCTCCTGTCCGTCTTTGTCAAGGACGCCACAGCGTTAGCGATCTATTGTAGTGCATGTTTTTCCATTGGGTTTATCTTATCGGGGGGGAAACCCTTGCGAGCACGGGGAGAACATGCAAACTCCACACAGAAAGGAGGCGAAGAAGGGTTTTTTTAATGAAAAAATAACAGAGTATAGGAACAACTCAAGGAAACTCTGGAGGACACTTAAAGAGGTAGGATACAGTAAGAAATTAAAGACTAAATCGGGCAATATCAGTTTAGAAATAGGAGACAAAATTTCAGCAGACAAATCAGAGGTAGCAGACTGTCTGAATAGCTATTTTACATCCATTGCAAAAACTATATCTGATAAGATCCCAGCTAAACCCGGCAACAACATAGAGAGTGAAGTCCATAAATTCTACCTAGATCAGGGGGTTAAAGCAAATGCTTTCTCCTTTAGGAAAGTGACTGAGATGGAGGTCCAGGAAAAGCTTAAAAAACTTGACACCTCAAGGGCTACTGGATTAGACAACATCCCTGGTAAATTCTTGCAGGATGCTGCAGAAATCATTGCCCCATATGTAGCTCACATTACCAACCTAGCCATTGACACAGGAACATTTCCAAGCGAAATGAAATCGGCAAGAGTTATTCCTCTCCACAAAAAGGGAAACAAATTGGAACCGGGTAACTACAGACCCATTTCCATCCTGGGCGTTCTATCAAAAACCATTGAGAGGCTAGTATATGAGCAAATAGACGGGTATTTCTCCACTAATAACATCATGTACAAATACCAATCTGGTTTCAGGAGGTCCCACTCCACAGACACCTGCCTGCTGTTCCTCACAGATTACATCAGGAAAGAGGTAGACGAGGGAAAGTTCTGTGGAATGGTAATGTTAGACCTCCAGAAGGCATTTGATTCAGTGGATCACAACATCTTGTTAATGAAGCTTAGGGCCCTAGGCTTTAATGAGGCAGCTCAGAAATTAATTGGTTCCTACCTAACAGGGAGACAACAGGTGGTAGATATAAACGGAGTACTCTCCAGTCCTCGGACAGTAGAGTGCGGGGTCCCACAAGGGAGTGTTTTGGGTCCGCTCCTCTTTCTACTGTATATAAATGACCTGAAAGCAGCTTGCTCATGTGACCTTTTTTTATACGCAGACGACTCCGCCCTACTAGTGTCTCACAAAGACAAAAAAGTGGTTGAGCAGACATTGAGTGCAGAACTAGAGAAGGTTAGCGACTGGCTAGGCCACAACAAGCTGTCCCTCCACGTGGGGAAGACTGAGTCAATTTTATTCGGGTCAAAGGTCAGGCTCAGAAAATCGCCAGGTTTTAACATTAGAATAGGAGATACTGTTCTCACAGACAAAACATCTGTGAAATATCTCGGTTGCGTCCTGGAAAACAGCTTATCAGGGGAAAGCATGGCTCACCAAGCACTTACAAAGATAAATAACAGGACTAGATACCTAGCCAGAATCTCTCATTTTTTAGATCAGTCAGCGATGAAGATTCTTGCAGGAGCTCTCATACAGTGTCACTATGACTATGCGTGTGGCTCCTGGTACAACAGTGCCCCCAAAAGTCAGAAAATAAAACTACAGACATCACAAAACAAGCTAATCAGGGTAATACTAAGGCTACCTGCTCGAACCCACCTTGACCCATCTCACTTTGAGGTCATGAGATGGCTTAAGGTGGAAGACAGAGTAAACCAGATAGGGATGTGCCTAGTTCACAGAATAGTGCATGGGGTAGTGCCAGTGTACTTTAACAATTACTTCAACCGAATCAGAGACACCCATGCTTACCAAACAAGGCGCAGCTCAACTGACTTTGTGCCAGTCAGATTCAGGAGCTGTATGGGGAAGGAGTCATTTTTATATTCAGCAGCTGTCTTTTGGAATAGTCTGCCCAGTGAACTGAAAACCATAGACAGTGCCGTTAGATTCAAGTCCAGCCTGAAGACATGGCTCAAAAGGGACTATACCTAGACACTTAGCTTAAGGCACCCTTGCATGTTGTATGAGTCTGTATGTATATAAATGTTAAATGGTAAATGTGATGTGTTGTGATGTCACGTTTTGTATGATGCATGTGTTAAGCATCACATTCCCCCACCCCCCTACAAGGACCACAATGGAAATAAGCTCTGAGCTTTTTTGTGTTACATCCTTGGCAGTATATCCCGACTGTGCTCTTCTGTCACATGTTTATTTTTTATATTGTCAAATAAATAAAGTCAAAGGCCTGGGAGATAACCCACCTGGGTAACTGGCATCATGGAAACCTGGTCCCCAAGCGGGAATCGAACCCTGGACCTTCTTGCTGTGAGGCGACAGTGTTAACCACTACACCACCGTGCCGCTATTTTGTTATGTTGACAGGTACTGGAGGTGGGCGTGGCTGGAGCGCCGCTCATCAGCGCAATGGGAAACACCTGGGCCGGTGTTCCCAGGCTCCGTACTAAAAGGTTTGCGGAGCTCAGACCGGGGCGCCGCCGTTAGCTTAGTTTGTTGGATATATTCCTTGTCCTTGTCTTTGTTGGTGGAATAAATCATTTGGTTACTTGGTCTTGGTTGTCTGTTTGTCTCCCTCTTTGTCATCACCGTACGGATGGTTTGTGACACACAGGGAATGACAATAAAGTTAGCCGCACACTGAACAGCACACAGAACAGCAACGCTAGGCTGACAGAGAACATTGCAGAGAGAATGGTAAGGGAGCAGGGATTAATCCTTTTTTTTTTTATCCACTTTTTCTCCCATTTTCTATATTTTTCTCCCATCCCAATTTCGTATCATCCAATTTCAACCCTCCCCTGTCACGAACGCTGTTTCTTGCCTCCCACAAGCCGGCTGCAATGTGGACTAAGTCATACATAGCACAAGTCCCCTCCGGTACTTGAGGTAACAGCAGTCGCATCTTTTCACCTGCGCAGCTCGATCTCTCAGTGGCGAGGAGTAACGCGTGGGAGGCTCACGCTGCCCCCGACACTTCCTGATTCTACTGCGCAGGCGCACCAACCGACCTGTAGGAGTCGCTGTCCACAACGCCCGATCCCCACCCATCAGTTTCCCACCCCCTAATACGGCCAATGTGTATTAGTACGGACGACCAGCTAAACTGAAAGCAATGTGGAGCGCTGGGCTCGAACAGGCGAGCCCAGCGTCTCCGCATTCGTGGCGAGCGCCTTGCCCACTACGCCACGTAGCCGCCCGTGTGGAGCAGGGATTAATCCTATAGCCAAATGGGGAGCATGTCTATGTTCCCCGGGTCCTATGTTCCCCGGGTTCTATGTTCCCCGCTTTGATTGATTGATAGATTGAAAATTTTTGTCCACCTGCCCTGATTCCAAACTCTAACCTTAACCAGTTCGAACGAGGGCCTAAGCTTAACCGTTCGAAACAAGGCGGACATTAATAATTAATCAAATAATAAACATTTATAAAATTTTCAATCTATTAATCAATCAAAGCGGGGAACATAGAACCCGGGGAACATAGGACCCGGGGAACATAGGGATGATCCCGCCAAATGCTATGGAGTAGAGGTGGGTTTTGTGGCCGGGATTTAAAGGCATCCACAGGGAGGGAGCAGATCTTATGTCTGAGGGAAGACCATTCCATAGCCTGAAAACAGAATAAGACCAATGCTGCGTTTTTCACGACAGTGGCTCAGGAGGTGGAGCGAGTCGTCTGGTCATCAGATGAAGGTTCCCGGTTCGATCTCCCGCTCCTCCCGGGCAGTGTGTTGTTGAAGTGTTCTTGAGCGAGACACTTAACCCCTAACTGCTCCCGATGAGCAGGTCGGCACCTTGCATGGTCGCCTCCGCCGTCGGTGTGTGGAATCATGCGTGAGTGAACGGGTGAATGTGAGGAACAAATTCGTAAAGCACTTTGTATAAAAGCTGCTATATAAATGCACCATTTACCATTTACATAGTAGCATAGTGTAGGATTTGTGTAGTGTTTTCTTAGAAGACAAAACCATTAAGACAATTATATAGGTCTTAAGTGTGAACGTGTGAGTAAATGGGTGAATGTGAGGCATACTGTACGTTGTTCAGCGATTTGGATAAAAGCTGCTATAAATGCGGTCCATACCCCCCCCCCCCCCCCCCCCCCCCCCACCATCGTCTACTTTCATCAGCCCTGTCCATCAAGTCATACTTATCATCATCATACAATCATACTCACCTAGGGGTGAAGTTTGATTGTGACCTAAAATTGGACAAGCAGATCAACGCTGTGGTGGGAAAGAGTTTTTTCCAACTCAGGAGGCTGTCCAAGGTCAAACCTTTTTTTATCCCGTTCTGTTTTTGAAACGTTATCCATGCTTTTATGACCTCTTTCCTTGATTACTGCAATGCCCTATACGTTGGCATCAGTCAAGCCTCCCTCTCTCGTTTGCAGCTGGTTCAGAACGCCGCTGCCCGTCTGCTGACGGGAACACGAAAGCGGGAGCACATTTCCCCTGTGCTGGCTGCCCTCCACTGGCTTCCTGTGCGTTTTAGAATCGATTTTAAGGTTTTACTGTTTGCTTTTAAATGTTTGAACGGCTTGGCACCAGGGTACCTCTCGGACCTGCTGGAACCCTATGTTTTGAGAGACCTGCCTTTTTATGTGACACATTGTACTGTTTTTATTGTGTGCTTTTATTAAATTTTTTAATGTTCTATGTTTTATCTTATGTTGTGGACTTGTACAGCACTCTGGTCAACTTTGTTGTTTTTAAATGTGCTTTATAAATAAAGTGGATTGGATTGGATTGGATACGGTCCTCCCTCTCCAGCGACCCCTGTTCCCCTCCGTCCCCCGGCCCACACACTGCCCTCTGACCCCGCCCCCTGACCCCGCTCTGACCCCGCCTCCTGACCCCGCCCCCTGACCCCGCTCTGACCCCGCCCCCTGACCCTCACCAGTATGGTGGTGACGATGAGGGTCCTGTTGGCCAGGGAGTCTGTCACGTTGATCTTCTTCTTCCGCTTCGACACCTCCGTCAGGTTCAGCCCGGTGAACGAGTTCCAAAATGCAATCTGGGAAAAAAAAGGCAAACCGGGACTCGGAATTATTATTATCGTTTGTGTAAGGATGTTTTAGAGAGAGAGAGGAGAGTTTGGAATGAGGACTCTGTGCTGCAGACTAAACCACGTACTACAGTGTGATGGGGGCCAGTTAGCAGATGGTCAATTGATGTATTATACAGTAGCTGCAATAGACCTGTCTGAGTTTTAATACATCTGAGAGAACTGAAGAGTCCAGGGGTTGTGAGAGTGGAGATAAGGGATCTATGAAGATCTGTGACAGAGGGATCTATAGGAAGAACTGTGACAGAGGGATCTACTGTATGAAGAACTGTGACAGAGGGATCTATGAAGATCTGTGACAGAGGGATCTATGAAGAAGTGGGACAGAGGGATCTATGAAGATCTGTGACAGAGGGATCTATGAAGATCTGTGACAGAGGGATCTATGAAGAAGTGGGACGGAGGGATTGGGGCAACAGAAATACAGACCTGAGAGCTCTGAAATGAATGGCGTGAGATGTAGAATTGCTTCTACCAGTTCATGTACAGTACAGTAGGCCAGTACTCTTCCAGCGACTCTCATTAAAGAACTTCTCCCAACGTTAGGTCCCGCCCTACCCAACATCTTCAACACTTCACCGTCTACTGGCGTGGTGCCCTTGGCCTTTACATCATCCGCTATTAAACCGCTACTTAAGAAAACAAACCTCGACCCACCCTAATTTTGAAAGACTACGGAACCTATCTCCAATCTTCCATTTTTATCCAAAATATTAGAACGGATTGTCGCGACACAATTTTACTGAACATCTATCAAGTAACAACCTTCACGAATCTTTTCAATCTGGCTTTAGAACCTTCCACTCGACCCAAACGACTTACTGCTTTCTCTTGGTTCTAACTCCACCTCTGTGCTCTCATTGCTTGACCTCAGTGCAGACTCTCGAACCCCTGTCTCCGTCTCTCTGAGTGGATGTGTGGAGCGATACTTCCACTGGAGCCGAGCGGTTCTCCTGCCCCCTGGTGGCGGAATATGACTCTGATACTTTGAGCTCCGAGCCTCGACGTCTGGCCTTTATCGTGTTCTCATGCCACCGCTCGTTTTCCTATGCTTTTTTTGTTGTTGTTGTTCTTAGCTCTGTTTGTTAAAGATTTTTTAAATACTCTTGTGTACCTTGGATGCCACTGTACCATGTCAAGTCAAGTCAAGAGTTTTATTTGTCACGGCATACAAGCATACAGTGAAATGCGGGAGGTCATGCCCGCAGCGATGTGCAACACAAGCAATAGACAGGAATAGGACATTTGTGCAATAAGACGATGTGCAATAATACAATGCAATAATACAAGTAATAATAATAACAACAGGTTACATAAAGTTTAGGTACATAAAGTTTACAAGAGCATGGTGAGACATGCTAAGGTCCTGCGATTACACAGTTAGCTACGGATGAGGCACTGGGTCTTATGTACACTACTATACAATACTATACTCTACAATCTACATTTATACTATGTGTCCTTATGCTAGCTTGCTATATCCTTCTGTTTACTATACAAGAACCTCTCCCGTTCTTATTTTTTAAAGTGACCTTTTCCATTGTGTAAAGTGACCATTGAGTGTGGGCGTGTGCAGCATGTGTGTGTGTGTGTGTTCATGCTAAAGTGACTGCTTAGTGTGTGAGCGTGTACAGTGTGTGTGCGCATGTGTGCTTGTGTAACCGGTCTCGTATTGCTCTGCGTTGTGTTTCAAATTCCTATTCGACCCCTGTTAAGGGATCGCCCTGAGTGGGAGTTGAACCCCGGTCTCCCGCACCGGGTCCGACATCACAAACCGCTGCGCCAAGAAAGGATATCCCCCCTAAGCGCTCAGTTTGGATGCCTCTGGGGAGTGAGTTTACTTGCAGTACCGCTTAACATCCACAGCCACCGAACTACTTGTACCACGTGACTGTGGATAGACTGCGGTACCTCCGTTACACTTGTGTGTGGAGAGTTCAGTGTTCAAGGCTCTGATGGCCTGGGGGAAGAAGCTGAGCCGGAGTCTCTCTGTCCTAGTTGCTGGTGTTCGCAGACATGAACAGGCTGTTGTTGGGGTGGTGAGGGTCTTTCATTATCCTGCAGGCTCTGGATTTGCACCTCTTGTTGTATAGGACCTGCAGGGGTGGTAGTGCAATACCCGCAGTGTTGGGCAAGTTACTCTTAAAAAGTAACTAGTTACAGTTACTAGTTACTTCTTCCAAAAAGTAACTAAATTACTTACTCAGTTACAAATTATAAAAGTAACTAGTTACTTCAGAAAGTAACTATTGCGTTACTTTCAAGTAAATTTGTTACATAAACAACATACACAAATCTAAACTATTTTAATGTTGCTGTGGGACAGTGAGACTAGCCTCCAATCAAATGCCATGCATGTAGATATTATGATTACTATGTTTATATAGTGGATCATACAAATACAAACACAATAGATGTTTTGGAACTTTTGATATGTATTGCCCCTCAACAGGCCACAACTGGGCAACATTAAATACGAGATTACTCGTTACTGAAAAAACTAACGCTGTTAATAATAACGCCGTTATTCCCATCACTGGATGTCACAGTATGATGTCATAATCAAACATTCTAGAACATTTGTGATGTCACAGTATGATGTCATAATAGAACATTCTAGAACATTTGTGATTTCACAGTATGATGTCATAATAGTACATTCTAGAACATTCTAGAACATTTGTGATGTCACAGTATGATGTCATAATAGGACATTCTAGAACATTTGTGGTCACAGTATGATGTCATAATAGAACATTCTAGAACATTTGTGATGTCACAGAATGATGTCATAATCAAACATTCTAGAACATTTGTGATGTCACAGTATGATGTCATAATCAAACATTCTAGAACATTTGTGATGTCACAGTATGATGCCATATCAAACATTCTAGAACATTTGTGATGTCACAGTATGATGTCATAATAGAACATTCTAGAACATTTGTAATTTCACAGTATGATGTCATAATAGTACATTCTAGAACATTCTAGAACATTTGTGATGTCACAGTATGATGTCAATAATAGGACATTCTAGAACATTTGTGATGTCACAGTATGATGTCATAATAGAACATTCTAGAACATTTGTGATGTCACAGAATGATGTCATAATCAAACATTCTAGAACATTTGTGATGTCACAGTATGATGTCATAATCAAACATTCTAGAACATTTGTGATGTCACAGTATGATGTCATAATAGAACATTCTAGAACATTTGTGTACAGTATATATTCAACAATTCTCTGAAATCCGACCGTTTTGCTGTGGAAAGGACCTTGCCGACCGTTTTGCTGTGGAAAGGACCGTTTTGCTGTGGAAAGGTCTATGGATACAGGGAGTAGGAAGAGAGTCAGGTCACCAGAGGGGGAAGAGGGGGTTAAAATTGGCAAAATGGGTAGCAGTGAAGAGTTTGAGGTCTTGGTGAGATTCAAAATTAATGCAGGTGCGGCCGCACTGCATCCATTAAAACTAGAAAAAAGTTTGGATGATCAGATAGGACCAGGATATGAGACAAAAACATTGTCAAACGGCGTGCTGAGAGTATGCTGCAAGGATTCAGTACAGTTTAAAGCAGCTGGGAAGTTGACAATGGTGATGAAGATAGGGGTGGAGACAATTATCCCTGGAGAGAGACAGCAGGGGCTAAAAGGAGTCATTTACGGGGTTTGCGGTGAGTTGACCGAGGAGGACATTAAGGGTCATATCAAGGGAGGAATTGTCAGTGGTGTCTATAGATTCAAGGCAAGGGAGGGGAGCTCAGGAGCGCCAGTAGTGGTAACATTTGCAGACGCAGTGTTACCAGTCAGGGTGTATATAGGGAGCATGTCGTACGCCGTGAGAGAGTATGTAAGGCCACCGCTGCGCTGCTATAAGTGCCAGAAGTTCGGGCATATTGCAGGGGCTTGCAGGGCGAAACAGAAGTGTGCGAAGTGTGGCGAGGGTCATGAGATCAAGGAGTGCAATGCAGAGGTTCCCAAATGCTGTAACTGTGGAGGGGAACACCATGTAGCGTTTTGTGGGTGTGCATATGTTGCTCAGGCCAAGGAAGTGCAATCTGTGAGGGATCAGTACAAGGTGTCATATGCCGAGGCAGTTAAGTCAGTTGCGACTGTGAAAGAGAAGGAAAGGAGACAGGGGGTGAACAGGGTGCAGCAGGGGAGTCAGCAATCTGCTCCAACTCTGCCAGCCGCGCCTCCTATTATTTCCGATGCGTCTCGGTCTGGACCTGGTCTGCCAGCCGCGTCTCAGGATGAGGTGATGATAATGACCAAGACAGCGTTTCTGGCTTTCATGGTAGAGGTGGTGGCGGGAGTGAAGGACAGTGAATCAAAGTCTAACGTCTGTCTAACGGTGGCTAATGCAGCTGAGAGGTTTTTGGGGGTAGGGATAAGGGGAGAAGAAATCCATACTGTACTGAAGGAGAGTGGGGTGCTGGGTGAGGGTGGGCAGCGGCCGGGCAAGGGTGCTGCACTGGGGGCAAAGGGGAAGGAGAGGAAAAGTGGGGTTGAATGGCAGATATGCAGGAGTGGAGGGGCAAAGGAGAGGGAGAAGAAGGAGAATGAGAAGAAAAGTGGGGGTGAACAGTCGTGTGCACTAGGGGCAAAGGAGAATGGGAAGATAAATGGGCAGATAGGCAGGGGGCGGACGACAGACAGGGAGAGTGAGGGGGACAGCAGTATGGAGGAAGAAGAAAGAGGATTAGATCACTGATGTTCTGTATTCTTCAGTGGAATGCCCGGAGCCTGATCGCTAATGGACAGGAGTTAAAAAGATTTGTGGAGGAAGTCATAGTGAAACCTGAGTTAATTTGCATTCAGGAGACGTGGCTGAAACCTAGCCTTGAGTTTGTTATTCCAGGATATGAGTGTTTAAGAAAAGACAGAGTTGGTAGAAGAGGCGGAGGGTGTGCAACTTTCGTTAGAGAAGGGATCCAGTATAGGGCATTGGACATAACATCTAACCTTGAGTGTGTGGCAGTGGAAGTTTGGAGTAATCAGAGCCATAGTCCCATAACGGTGCTTAATTTATATAATCCGTGTAAACAACTTATTTTGCCTGAATTTGATGAAATTATGCAGAAGGTGAGAGGTCCAGTTATATGGGTCGGTGATTTTAATGCTCGTAACCCATTGTGGGGAAGCAATAGTAAGGACAGTAATGGAGTCGTGGTTGAGGAGATCCTGGATAAGCATGAGCTAGTTATGATAAATGATGATAGACCGACTAGGTTTGATGTCACAAGGAATACTTGCAGTCACATAGATTTGTGTTTTGCCTCCTCGGGTTTGGCTAGGGTTGGAGAGTGGGAAGCGCTGGATAGTAATACTATGGGAAGCGACCACTGTCCTATTCTGTGCAAATTTGGAAGGGATCTGATAATAGAAATCGAGGAGAGGGTGCCCAGGTATAATTTTTCTAAAGCTAATTGGGAAGAGTTCTTGGAGGCGGCCCGAAAGTGGGTAGGAGAGATTGACTCTGAGGGGAGTGTAGACGAGTGGAATGCTTCTCTTAGTGAGATGATACATAGGGCAGCGCAGGGCACAATCCCTATGAAGGAGGAACCCAGAGCTAGAAGGATGGTTCCCTGGTGGAATAAAGAATGTGACGTAGCTGTAAGGAATAGGAATAAAGCATACAAGAGGGTGAGACAGTATCCAGGGTTGTGCCAGTCAGTAGAATATAAGAGGTTAAGGGGAGTAGCACGAAGAGTTATTAAAGATGCTAAAAAGAGTAGTTGGAGGAAGTTCTGTGAAACACTAGGCCCTGAGACTTCTGTGAGGCAGATGTGGGCAGTCGTACACAGAATGGCTGGAATATATAAAAAAAGCTCGATTCCAGTGATTCAGAAGGGGGGGGTAGAAGCAGTAACCAATAAAGAGAAGGCAGACATGCTGGTGGAGGCATTTCAGGCAGTGCATAACTCTGGGAGTCTGGGGGAGGAGAGAGGGAGAAAGAGGTCTGAACTGCTATCGCAGAATGAGTGGAAGTTGAGAAGAAGCTCAGAAAATAATAATCCGATTAATTTGTACTTTACAATGAAAGAGTTAGGGGATGCTATCCAGGCTGGTGCAAATACGACGCCTGGCAGAGATGGATTATCCTATGAATTATTTAAGAATTTGGACGAATTTGTAATGATTGAAATACTGGGTTTGTTTAATAATGTGTGGCTAGAAGGCTGCTTGCCAAAGGAGTGGAAGCATGCCGTCATCATTCCTATTTTGAAGCCAGGTAAAGTAGCGGCTGACCCAGGGTCTTACCGACCCATAGCCTTGACGTCTGTATTGTGTAAAATTATGGAAAGGATGATTACTAATAGATTAGTTTACTTTTTAGAAAGTAAGGATCTTTATGTTGGGTATCAGAATGGGTTTAGAAATGGCAGGTCTACAATGGAATCAGTAGCTGTTCTAGACCAGGACATTAGACAGGCTTTTGACAATAAGGAAGTAGTGATAAGTGTATTTTTGGATATTGAGAAGGCGTATGACTCTTTGTGGAAAGAGGGGCTGCTTTTGAAATTGTATGACCTAGGAGTTAGAGGGAGATTGTTTAATTGGATAAAGGATTTTCTATTAGACAGGACGATCCAAGTACGTGTGGGGGGGCAAACCTCAAAAACTGTAAAAATAGAAAATGGCACCCCGCAAGGAAGCGTGATTAGCCCGGTCCTCTTCGATGTGATGATTAATGACATTTTTGGGCAAATTGGAAAAGGATATGGGTTGTCTTTATTTGCGGACGATGGGGCCATATGGAAAAGAGGGAAGAATGTTGAGTATTGTTTAAAGCAGGTACAAAGAGCTCTGGGGGATGTAGAGGAATGGGGAGACAAGTGGGGTTTTAAAATATCCGCCTCTAAGTCTAATTATATGATTTTTGGTTTTAGAAAGAGGGTGCCTAGGGGAAGGCTGGTTATGTATGGATCTCCCTTAGAGAGAGTAAAGGTGTTTAAATTTTTGGGAGTTTGGTTTGACGAAAGATTGAATTGGGCTGTTCATATAGAGAAAATCCTGGCAAAGTGTGAAAGAATAGTGAATGTGCTGAGAAGTTTGGCTGGGAGTGGGTGGGGAGCGGATAGAGAGACCACGTGCATGATATACCAGGCGATGATCAGGTCAACAATTGATTATGGTTGTTATGTGTACGGCTCTGCGGCCAAGTTTAATTTGCGAAAGCTGGATGTGCTTCAGTGCAAGGCTTTGAGAATCTGCTGTGGAGCTTTTAAGACCACCCCTGCTTCAGCACTATTGGTGGAAATGGGGGAGTTGCCCCTAAACCTGAGGAGAGTAAAGTTAGGGCTACAGTACTGGGCAAAATTGAGTGGGACAAGTCTGTCCTTCCCAGCTAGGTGTTTACTTTCAGGAGATGGGGATAAGTATAAACCTTTTTTGGCCAGTATTGATCAGTGGGCCAGGAAGTTGAGATTGCATCAGGGGGGAGTGGCGGAGCACACTCGGTGGCTATCAGTGCCATTTTGGCTATTGCCTGATCGAGTCATTGAACTTAGGTTCTTGAAGGAGGAGGATAAGGGCGAGATTGTGGAGGAAATAGAGAGGTTCCTTCTGGAATCAGGGGCTCTGGAGGTGTACACTGATGGCTCTGTGGATCCTGAAAGTGGGAGGGCAGGATTTGGGTGGTGGGTGCCTTGGTTAGGGATCGGTAAGGGACAAAGAATATCCGATGGCAGCTCAGTATTTGTGACAGAGTTGCTTGCCATCCTCTGGGCATTGTGGTGGGTGGAGGAAGTGGGACCAAGCCAGGTGATTATATGCTCTGACTCGGCTGCTGCACTGATGGCTCTGAGTGCAGGTGGGTCTAAAGCTCGCCCTGATCTCATTCAGGAAATAATGTTGGTTTTATATAGGATTGCGAAGGCAGGCTGGTCAGTGGAGTTTTGTTGGGTCCCGGGACACGCTGGGATTGCGGGGAATGAGATGGCTGACTCCCTTGCCAAACAGAGCCTGGGAAGGGAGGAAGAGATAGGTATTTCAATGGGAAGAGTAGAACTCAGAGATAAGATAAAGAAAGGAGTTGAGGCTGAGTGGCAGGATGAGTGGGAAAGGGGGACCAAGGGAAGGCACTATTTCTCTCTGCAGCCTCGGGTCAAGATCAAGGTGGAGGGATATGGGTCAAGGAGTGATAGGGTGAAGATGTGTAGACTGAGGCTGGGGCACTGTGGGTTGAACAGTAGCTTGTTCATTGTGGGCAAACATCCAGATGGGGTGTGTGAATGTGGAGAGACTGAAACTGTCGGGCATGTCTTCCTAAAATGTGAAAGGTATAGGAAAGAGAGGGAAATCTTTTATAAAAGTCTGGTAGAGCTGGGAGTATCTTCCTTCTCTCTTAAATCATTCTTTGGCATGGATAATGAGAACCACCAGTTGATCACAGAGGCAGTGCTGACATTTCTGCATGCTTCAGAGTTGTACCAGAGGATATAGCGTTAGTGTATGTATTAGTATTGGACAGGCAAGAGGAGCAGAGAAGAAGGAGAAAGTGTGAGTTGAAGAGGCCTAAAGATGGAACACCACTAGTGTAGTATAAGAAATGAGGAGGGAAGAAATACGCCAAGAAAGAAGAAGAAGAAGAAGAAGAAGAGATCATCAAAAGAAGTGCGGAGGGCAGTAATACGCCACGATGCGTCTAATCTGCCGGAAATTCAAAAGAAGAAGAAGAAGAAGAATGTGGAGAGGGAGTGAAGCCGAAGTGCTGTAGTTGTGGTGGGGAGCATAGTGTAGCGTTTCGGGGGTGCGAGGTGATGATGAAGGAGGTCGCGGATCGGAGAGAGAGAAGGGAGGGTAAGTTGACATATGCTGGGGTGGTTAGCAGGGCAGGACAGGGTAGCCAAGAAAGGGTGCAGGGGGTTGAAGGAGGGCATTTGGCAGTGAGGGTAGAGCAGGTGGAAAGAGAGAGGGGAAGGGAGGAGAAATTAGGTATTGTGGCCTTCGTGGCAGGGGTAGTTACTGGTATGGCAGAGGTTACGGGTAGAACAGAGATGGTGAAGATGATTGTTAGGATAGCGGTTCAACATTTGGGATTGGAAGGTCTGGACTGGAAGGAGGTGTGTAAAGAATTGGCTGAGGGGGCTGCGAGGGACAAGGCTGCAAGGGACAAAGCAGCCCAGGATAAGATAGCAGGGGGCAAGGAGGGTCCCGCGGAGGGGGGCTCAGGCAGGAAGTAGCAGCAGTAGCTGCACTCCAATGGACAATGTAGTTGATGACGGGGTCCAGTAGAAGAAGAAAAAGAAGGTGAAGAAGGAGAAGAAGGAGAAGAAGAAGAGCCCATAAAAAGAATTGCGGAGGGCAGTAATACGCCACGATGCATCTACTCTGCCGGAAATTCAAATAAGAAGAAGAAGAAGAAGTTCTCAGATCGCAGAAGACCAAGTGAAGATATCACTTGTTGTTTCCGGCTACTTGTCTGTAAGCTTGAATATATTCTGTAGATACAATTTAAAATCCCCACATGGAAAAGGAAACAATGTCCTGTACAATCCTTAATGAGCTGCGTCTGGAGGGAAGGCTCTGTGATGTGGTTATTAAAGTCAACAACACTGAGTTGAATGCCCACAAGGCCCTCCTGTGTGACTGCAGTGACTATTTCAGGTAAGTTTAGCTTGGTTCAGGTTAGCTTGGTTCAGGTTAGTTTGGTTCAGCTTAGCTTGGTTTAGGTTAGCTTGGTTCAGGTTAGCTTGGTTAGTAAACAGATACCATACTGTACTTTTACTGTAAACAGATACCATACTGTACTTCTACTGTAAAAAGATACTATACTGTACTTCTACTGTAAACAGATACTATACTGTACTTCTACTGTAAACATATACTGTACTTCTACTGTAAACCGATACTATACTGTACATATACTGTAAACCGATACTATACTGTACTTATACTGTAAACAGATACTATATTGTACATCTACTGTAAAAAGATACTATACTGTAATTATACTGTAAAAAGATAATATACTGTACTTCTACTGTACACAGATACTATACTGTACTTCTACTGTAAACAGATACTACAGATACTGTACTTATACTGTAAAAAGATAATATACTGTACTTCTACTGTACACAGATACTATACTGTACTTCTACTGTAAACAGATACTACAGATAATGTACTTCTACTGTAAACCGATACTATACTGTACTTCTACTGTAAACAGATACTATACTGCACTTATACTGTAAACAGATACTATACTGTACTTCTACTGTAAAAAGATACTATACTGCACTTCTACTGTAAACCGATAATATACTGTACTTCTACTATAAACAGATACTGTACTCTACTTCTACTGTAAAAAGATACTATACTTCTACTGTGCTAAGACCCTATACTTCTACAGTGAAAATATATTACTACTAGGGCTGTCCCCGACTAAGGATTTGGATAGTCAACTATGATTGGCCAAAACTTGCCGTTAGTCGACTATATAAAAAAAAATATATTTTTGTATCATTCCATTTGGGCTGTGGGGGGTGCTTAATGTCTGAAGGAGTCGACTGAAGGCTTCTTGTTCTCTGCAAAAGCATGTAATTGGTCCTCTGATGGATACATCTTGATATTTGTCTAGTCTAGTGTGTTCATTAGATGGGTGAAATCATCTTTCAGTGCCTCTGTGCCTGTTTTCTTAGGCAGTTGGCCTATGGTATGCGTGCCATTAGCGTTAGCCACACTTCTAAGAGGTTGGCAGTCGACTACGGCTCCTTTCGACCGATTAGTCGACTATTCGACTAATAGGGGTCAGCCCTAATTACTACACAGGACAGAATGTTGCTTACTGTTTACTCATCAGATATCTCTATACTCTGCGTCCCACAGAGCCCTCTTCACTCGCTGGAGCGACTCAGAGAAAGCGGTCTACACTATCCCTGGGGTGTCCCCGGGTATGATGCAGCTCATCATAGAGTACTCCTACACACGCTTTGTGCTGGTGACAGCAGAGAACGTGGAAGAGCTTCTGGTGGCTTCAGACCAGCTTCGCGTCACTGGCATAGTAGGAGCGTGCTCTGACTTCCTAGAAGGCCAGCTGTCTCTGGAAAACTGTGTTGGCATCTGGAGGTTCGTGGACATCTACAACTGCCCTGACCTGAGGCGCAAGGCCCATCTCTTCACCGTGTGCCACTTTGAGGAGATGTTGCACGTCTCACGGGAGTTTGTGGAGCTGTCCCCGCAGCAACTGGTGGACATCATCGAGAGGGATGATCTGAACGTGGAGAGCGAGGAGACGGTGTTCGAGGCCGTCCTCCGTTGGATCGACCACTCCCGTGAGGAGCGTAAATCACACATCCTTTTGCTGCTGCCCAAGGTAACTAATTGTATTACGGATACACAAACATGGTTGCTAGTGCCTGAGCCACATTTATTTTTTATTTTATTTTTTATTATTTTACTTTTTCTTGTTTGTCTGTCTCTTGTCAAGGTCATTATGATTCATGTTACTGTTATTATTGTTGTCGTCACTGTTGTTATTATTATTATTATTATTATTATTATTATTATTATTATTATTATTATTATTATTATTATTATTATTATTATTATTATTATTATTATTATTATTATTGTTGTACTGTTATGTTCTGTTTTATGTATGAAAATAAAATAAAATAAAAACATTTATAAAAAATTAAAAAAAACGAATTGTATTACTGTGCATTACATTAAAACAACACTAGGTTCCCTAGTACGGTGGTTCTCAAACATTTGGGTCCAAACTGTTCCCTAGCAACAGAAACCGTCTACAACCGATGTCTAAGTTGTACCCGCTGTCTGCTTGTCTCTTCCCAGGTTCGCATGGGCTTGATGAGGCCTGACTACTTGCTGAACAACATCCAGAACAACCCTGTGGTGAGGGACAGCCACGACTGCAGGCCCCTCATCCTCAGCGTCCTGAACCCCCCTGGCTCCGACAGGCTCCCAAACCCCCTGATGCGCCCACGCCGGCCCCAGGAGGTCCTATTGGCCATCGGAGGCTGGGGTCACCGCATCCTGACCATGGAGGCTTACAATATCCGAGCCGGTGGATGGATGGACGTGAGCGTTGAGAGGGAGAGTCCCCGGTGGGGCCACGGCACCGCTTATCTCCACGGTCTGGTCTACTGCGTCGGCGGCTGGGACGGCGTGGGAGAGGCTCTCAACAGTGTGCGCAGGTTCAACCCTGTCACTCGCAGCTGGCTGCAGGTGGCTACCATGCACTCACGCCGCAGTGAGCTCAGCGTGGTCGTGTTGGACGGCTGTATCTACGCCATGGGAGGGGAAGACGGAGGCGTGCGACTGAACACCGCCGAGCGCTACGAGCCTGAAACCGACCAGTGGACAGTGATCTCACCCATGCTGGAGCACAGGGTCGCCGCCGGGGCAGCAGCCCTCCAGGGCAAGGTGGGTGGAACTGAGGGACACAGGGTGCTAGATGAACACAAGGAACGTTAGATCAGAAATCATAAATGTCTTTATTGCCAAGTAAGCTTGCACATACAAAAGATGTGTCTGGGTCCTTTGGTGCATCAACATTAACAGACAATTAAAGTAGAATGAAATCAAATGGAATATATAAACTAAATTAGAATATTCTTTCTTATTACAGGTTTACATCTGTGGTGGGGAGAACTGGACGGAGTATCTGCTCACAGCTGAGTGCTACAGCCCAGACACCGACCAGTGGACTCTGATCGCCCCCATGAGCAGCAGGCGTACCAGAGTGGGAGTCGCTGCATACGGAGCACATGTCTATGCGGTAGGTGCACACGGAGACAAATGCTTTATACTAGATATTTTTATAGATATGTATAATTTGACTTGCAATGCTGCTGTGATGCCCTAATTTCCCTAAATGGATTAATACAGTGTCTGCCTGCCTGAGCCACACACTAAAACATTCCTCTCATGTGTCCTGTCCTCAGGTGGGAGGGTGGGACTGTGTAAACTACCTGCGTAGCGCGGAGGCCTACAGCCCCTTGACTGACTCCTGGAGCGCCCTGCCCGACATGCTCACCCCCCGCAGCAGCTTTGGCATCGCGGTGCTGGACGACCTGCTCTTCGTGGTCGGAGGCGTCAATGGCTCCACCACCATCTCCAACGTGGAGCGCTACGACCAGAGCAGCGACAGGTGGACTGTAGCCGAGGACATAAAGATCCCGCGCTGGGACCTAAGCTGCTGCATAATGCATGGCCTGCCATTTAATATGAGCCAGTACGCTACTCCCCGTGGAGGAGGAGGAGGAGGAGGAGGAGGAGGAGGAGGAGGAGGATGAGGAGGAGGAGGCAGGAGGAGTAGGAGGAGGAGGAGGAGGAGCAGGAGCAGGAGGAGGAGCAGGAGGAGGAGGAGGAGGAGGAGGAGCAGGAGCAGGAGCAGGAGCAGGAGCAGGAGCAGGAGCAGGAGCAGGAGGAGGAGGAGGAGGAGGAGCAGGAGGAGGAGGAGGATGAGGAAGAGCAGGAGGAGGAGGAGGAGGAGGAGGATGAGGAGGAGGAGCAGGAGGAGGAGGATGAGGAAGAGGAGGAGGATGAGGAAGAGGAGGAGGAGCAGGAGGAGGAGGAGGAAGATGAGGAAGAGTAGGAACAGGAGCAGGAGGAGGAGGAGGAAGATGAGGATTAGGAAGAGGAAGAGGAGGAGGAAGATGTGGAAGAGTAGGAGAAGAAGAAGGAGGATTAGGAGGAGGAGGATTAGAAGGAGGAGGAAGATGAGGAAGAGGAGGAGGAGGCGGAGGAGGACGATGAGGAAGAGGAGGAGGAAGATGAGGAAGAGGAGGAGGAGGAGGAGGAAGAGGAGGAAGAGGAGGAGGAAGAGGAAGAGGAGGAGGAGGCAGCAGGGGATCCATCTAAGAACCCTAAACATTTATTAGACCAAAAGAAATCCTAAGAAATTAATAAATTACTATCAGCCAAAGGTGGTGCATTTCTTTCTTCTAGTAATTCAGACAATATCGGTTTTTAGTTTGTGTAATGTAATGTAATATCTGTTTTTAGTTTGTGTAATGTAATGTAATATCTGTTTGTTAGTTTGTGTAATGCACATAATATGGGAACTTTTATCCATATGGTTGAGCCTGTTAGGAATTGCACCCCCAACCCAAGCAGATTGCAGATCACTCTCTCTATATGGAGGTAAAAAAGAAAATATGGTAAAAAGATTTGGCATAAAAAGGGCACTTTTTTATGAGGCACAAAAGGGCAGGTGCTTGTGCACCCGTTGGGCTCTATGTGTGCACATGCCTGCTCGCTGTGCCCTTGAGCAAGGCACCTCAGCTTTAACCGCTCCAGTGTTAGCTGCTCATGGGCCAGTAGTAGAGTGCCTGACCATACTGTCTTTATACCTGTATCACTGGACATATAAATTCATATTAAATCAAATCAAATTGATTTGTAAAGCCCGAAATCACAAGTTAATGTCCCCATGGGCCGGACAAGTCTTCTTTAAACTATTCAAGAAGAAACATCCCAATAAATCAAGAACAAAAAACCCACCATGAAATCCAAAATAAATGTAAAATAATAAATGCAACACTCCCAGACATACCCCAGCGAAGGTAAGGAAAACCCTAGCAATAGGAAAAAAGCACCACAGGCGATGTGGAGGAGAGAAACCTTAGAAGGGCCGTTCAAGGGGGCATCCCCCTTCTTGGATGTCGGTGATACTAGTGTTGCTATGGATGGGTGGAGAATAAAACAGGCGAATAGTTGGTATGTATGTACATATACGTGTAATAAAACACAAATATGTGCATGCAATAGCAACTGGGGTACATTTTTTAAACATTTAAATATATTACAACTCTGTACATACATGTGATTAGCATTATACTCAGTAGAACAAATGTATATATCTTATACCCAGCTTAATCACTATATTAATATTACTATTGCACTTTACTGTTACATTTGCACTCGGGTTGGATGCCCCACTTATTTTCATTGTAATGTACTTATGCTGTATGATGACCAGTGTTGGGCAAGTTACTTTTAAAAAGTAACTAGTTACAGTTACTAGTTACTTCTTCCAAAAAGTAACTAAATTACTTACTCAGTTACAAATTATAAAAGTAACTAGTTACTTCAGAAAGTAACTATTGCGTTACTTTCAAGTAAATGTTTTACATAAACAACATACACAAATCTAAACTATTTTAATGTTGCTGTGGGACAAAGTGAGACTAGCCTCCAATCAAATGCCATGTATGTAGATATTATAATTACTATGTTTATATAGTGGATCATACAAATACAAACACAATAGATTAGGGGTGTAACGGTACACAGAAGCCACGGTTCGGTACGTACCTCGGCATTGGGGTCACGGTTCGGTACGAGTTCGGTACAACAGGAAAAAAATATTTATAATTATTATTATTAATATAATACATTTTTTTAATGACTTTTTTTTAATATATTATATTTATGATCATTATTATAATTATTATTATTAAATAGAATAATTTTCTATAGGCTTGCCGTGGCATACTGGTGTCATTCTGTGTTCAGGCATCCAGAGTAAATTAATTGCCTACTGCCCCTTTAACAACTTATAGGCTTGGTAACTTTCACTTTCCCTTCTAGAGAGGATTTAACTGCACGAGACTAAATACTAGAGAACAGATGACATATTACAACAATGGCAGAGGATTATTTGGATTTAACTAGAGAGGAGCTCAGATGATCAGTCCGAAAAAGTATGTTTCTTTTTTTTATTTGATCAGCGTGAGTCCAGCGGGGAGAATGCTGTTGTTGTTTGTTGGCGATGTGCGTGTGTGTGTGTTTCTGCGATGCGCGGCGTGTGTGTGTGTGTGTGTCGGCGATGCGCGGCATGTGTGTGTGTGTTGGCGATGCGCGGCGTGTGTGTGTGTTGGAGCAGAGATCTGTCTGATGAAAAAAACTGCATAGTAACGCGCAGCATTTTTTGGCAGTAACGGTAACAGCGTTATTAAGATTGGAAGAGTAATCCGTTAGATTACTCGTTACTGAAAAAACTAACGCTGTTAGTAACGCCGTTATTTATAACGCCGTTATTCCCATCACTGAATACCCGTGGTACGCTCGGCAGAGCGCACCACTCTCTGTAGGGCCTTCTTGTCCTGTGCCGTGCTGTTTCCATACCAGGCAGTGATGTTTCCAGTCAGAATGCTCTCTACAGCTCCGGAGTAGAAGGACTGGAGTATCTTCCCAGATACTCTGAACTTCCTTAACTGTCTCAGGTGGTAGAGGCGCTGCTTCGCCTTCTTTACGACTGAGTCTATGTGTGTTGTCCATGTCAGGTCCTCTGAGATGTGGACCCCCAGGTACTTGAAGCTGCTCACCCTGTATGTATGTATGTATGTATGTATGTATGTGTGTTTCATTGCATGTACTGTATATATGCTAGGTTTTAGTGAGTCGTTCCTTGTCTTCATTGGGGAATGTCTGGGAGTGTTGATCTATTGTGATGTTTCTTCTTGACTTGTGCAGCTCATGGGGGCAATACCATGTGATCTCGGGCTATACAAATACATTTGATTTGATTTATTTTGTCTTATTATATATATATATATTATTATTCTACTTTTTAAAATGATTATTATAATTATTGTTTTTTTTATGTTATTTTTATTATGTATATTATTTATAACGGAGAGAGCACTTGTCACGGTAACAAAAAACCCAAATGCCGGCCCATGTGTGATCCAGCGTGCTGAGTGAAGAACGAGAGGGAACTGAAACACGAGCTAGGAGGCAGATGTTGCACGTCGCTCAGCAGCGATCATTTCCCCCACATCCCTCTCGTTCCCCCGGCAGAGAGGGTCCCTGGCGCTTAATGGTGTGACGGGTCGACGTGTGTGAAATTTGTACAGTAGGTCCCAGTGAGAATTGCAATCAGTGTGTACTGTTTATTTACACTATCCTAATGTTGCTTTGTTGGTTAAAAAAAATATATATAAGCAATTTAAATCAGAATATGTTCCATTCCATGTCTGACTATTTCTGAATCTATTGACCATTTCAAGGAATGTTTGGTTACTGTTGTGAAGGGCCAGATTAAACCGAATATATATATTAATTTATATATATATATTTAATTGTATTTGTATATTCTCTAATATTCCCTGATATCCCTTGTATATTCCTTGTACAATATGCATTGAATATCCATTCTAGCCTACTGAACATCCCATAATAGTCTCCATTCTACTATTGGTCGAGACCTTGGTGCCAGGCTGCCATACCCCTCAGACCCAGTTCAAACGTACCGCTCCACATGTACGAACAAGTCCTAGTTCCGCGTAGGAATCTGGCTACCGCACCACTAATGGGACTATTTGTTCATAGTGCGTATATATACTGCGCTACTAAAGTAGGACTTTCTTTTTCAGTCCAGTTTCTTACCCTCCAATAGAGTCACAGACGTAAAGCCTCCCCGCGACGCCACGTGTGGGAGTAAGGCCAAGTTCGCCTACCATCGGTATTGAGACATCGTGTATATTAATATTTGAATAGTCATATTTGGCACTATATCGTCGAGTTGGACGTAGTCTATTAAGCTAATAATAGTCTGTTAATATATAGTGCTTCGTGCGGTGAGAATACTACCGTAGTCAGTACCCCATCGTTTCGGGCAGAGAACTGGCTGCTTACCCAGGGTGGTTGACCCTATATGAAGCTGCACCCGAGGAGCCCCAGAGCCGACGAGCGAGTGGACCTGTATACCGGATTATTCTACCGACGACAGCCCGCCTTCCCAGGCACGGATTATGCTTTGTATACTTTGATTATTCCATGGATAAAGAGCCCCGACACTGCCGTGTGTTGGAACCCCCCCCCCTGGAGAGGACGCAAGGTGAGGAGACGCTCTGCAAGACGAGGTCGCTTCACGTCTCTCCCCCGTGGACCGGAGAGAGCCGGCCCACAAAGAGTCCACCTGCTTTCATCTGTGGTCCAAGGATCGCCGGCGCATTGAACGGCACTACAGTGGGTTCACCTGGGATACCCTTGGCCGGACGAGGCAGCCGGATTCTACCCCCCCCCCCCTCCTACTCCTGTCGGCTTACAAGCGACCGGATTAACCCCCTCTAGTGTATCTAGTATATAATCATTAAAGTATCATTGCTGTTATTCCTTAACTATTCCAGGTCGTATATTTACCACCTGCGCCTTCAGAGATTGGACATTCTCTATTGATATACCGACGAATACTCTTTGCCATAAAAGTGCATACTATTTCAATTCATAAATGTAATTAAGTGATTAAGTGCTTGTTCTACACACCATTGCTGTGTAGAAATAAAGACCTGTTTCGACTTCGTACATTTGTGTTGGATCCGTTTCATCTACGTGAGAGTGTTTATGATAATATATTTATGCCGTGTACTGGGTGGCCGAATATTAAGTACAAAGGTAGTGGTAGTAAGTATCATATCTAGTAATACAGTCAGGGAATTGTACCCCTCAGTTACAATTGGTCCTTCGAGCCGGATGGTAATTAGTGTAATATTAATATAGTGTTATTAATATTGAAATGGCCTATGATGAACACTCCACGAAACGATCCTCCTAACCAACGCCCGCAGCGCGAACGACGGCTCCCTCAGTACTTAGAGGCTTACGCTGTCAGTCAACAACCTAGTCTTCTACTAACAGTAAACGCGGTAAAACTAGAAAGTAAAAGTATGTCTAACCCCAACGCCCAGACTACCCCGACCATAGAGGCCCCTACGGGCTCTAATGTAACTGACCAAGTTCACGGTGGGGACCAGTGGGAACCAGACATGACTTCACACCCCGCCAGTACTGAAGAAGTAGTCCCCGATGAGTCCCGGGAGGAATACAACGCTACCGAGAGAGAACTCGGCACGGAAGAAGACGGGGAGAGCACCGTGGAGATAGAACTCCAAGGCTCCGCAAGGAGTACCCCGAGGGAAGGCTCCCCTATACAACCGCCTTCTCCCAGCGAGGCAGAGAGGACCCTACAGCAGGCCTTCCTCATCAGCCTGAACGCCGCTGCTGAACGCGACCGACTGCAGATCCAGCAGCGAAGCGAACACGAGCAGATACGTCTAGAAATAAGACGCATTCAGATGGAAGAGAATGTGGCCCGAGAACGAGCCGGTGCTCAACGGGACGCAGCGCGCGACAGACAGCAGTCGCAACTAATAGAACAGCTGATCAGACGGACAACACCCTCTCCCTCCGCCAGAGGCTCCAGGAACTCGTCTAGACACACCTCCAGGGCGGCATCCCCTAGCCGAGTAAACAACCCTGCACTTGACCAACAGACGAGGTCTATACCCCCCACAGACCACCTCCCCCCACCGGTCCAAGCGAGACCTAGCAACCGGGAAGGAGCAGCATATCCTGTGGAGAGGCTAAACCAGAGACTACAAGCACTGGATGACCTAACTGAAGACGAAGAGGAAGAGGAGGAGAACCACGCCCGAAGACAGCACAGTACTCTACCGGACCAGGAGGCCCGGTACAGCCCAGGCTATACTCCCGCGGAGCTGCGCTACAGACCCCCGACTCTATACCCGGGTGAGCACGACGCACGACCCGCACCGAGGAACAGCACCTGGACAAGCGGGCCATGGTACACTGCCGGTACCAGCCCATACCAAGGAGCGGGAGGAGACTCGCCTAGGAGGCCTCTCCCCCAACGCTCGCCGATGTATCCACAGTCAGCGTCATACATTGGCACGCCTATGGTACCCGACTTCACCCAAGAGAACCGGGCCCAGTATACAGAACTCCGCATGTGTCTGGAGACCATGTTGGTGGATGTATTGGATGAACGCCACAAATACGCCATCCTACTGAAGCACTTAAAGGTACCCCACGCACATAATATAGCGCTCGCCTACGCGACTTCCACCACCCCATACACAGCAGCGCTGGTAGCATTGGACCAGAGGTATGGGCGCATATGGGATTACGTGATCCAGGAGATCCGACACATCGACCGCTTACCCCCAGCAATAGACAATCGAGCACTGGACGACCTGTCCATCAGAGTGCAGTCCCTGGTAGGGATGTTGGGAGCGCAAAGAGAGAAGGGGAGGCATGAACTTTACGCCAACTCAAATGTGGAAAGGATCCTGGAGAAGCTGCCGCCCGCTCGTCAGGAGCGCTTTAGGCGGCAGAGGGACCACAGAGACCCGAATGGCCCCGAACCGAACCTCCTCGATCTAGCAGACTTCCTGGCGAGAGAAGTCAGCAGCCTACGGCTAGATACATTCGGACGGAGCACCCCTGGCTCCAGAGAAGGAACCAGACGACTAAATGATGGAAGAAGATCGGTGACTGTGATGCACCAATCGGAGTCAGTACCGAGCAGCAGGAGCCACAGTACCCCCTCCAGAACGGAGAAGTGGAAGATAGTGTGCCCCTACTGTGAGAAAGAACACTGGCTAGCGCAATGTGACTCCTTCCCCAAGCTGAACGCGGAGGAAGCAGGTCAATGGATAAAGTCCAACAAGCGCTGTTTTCGCTGTGCGCGCTCACACATGGCAGCCGAATGCCGCTTAAAGAAAAGGTGCACCAAGTGCGATGGAGCCCATCTGGACATACTTCACGACAGTAACAGACGGCGCCCTTCACCTGCACCATCCAGCCGCAAAGCGAGCGTCATGTACATCGATCCCGCCAGCAGCAGTGGAGCCCGAGTACTCCTAAAAGTAGTGCGTGTGACACTAAGCTACCAGAATAAAGTCCTGGACACTTACGCCGTCCTCGATGACGGGTCAGAGAAGACCCTGCTGCTCGCCTCCACTGCGGCCCAGCTAGGGCTGCGGGGAAGCGAAACCCAAATGACAATTCGGACAATAAGACGAGATTTGAAGACGATAAAGGGCGAGAATGTCTCATTCTCTATCGCAGCAAGCGGCCAGCCTGAGCGACGGTACCAGATTGCAGACGCTTTCACCAGCCAAGAAATAGGACTGTCGCGGTACACATACCCCGTCGCCAAGCTGATGGAGAAATATGCACATCTGCGCCAGTTACCGATCCCGCTCATAGACAATGCTATGCCGACCCTGTTGATAGGCTCCGACCATGCAGACCTCATTGTCCCGATAGACCGGGTTCATACCGGACCCCGAGGCTGTCCTGCAGCAGTCGAGACCCGTTTGGGATGGACTCTCCAAGGCCCGCTCGCCAAATCTCTCAACCGAAGTACAGCCACTAGATGTCTCCACTCCCGAGTCACAGAGGGAGAAACCGCACTCCTGCAACACGTAGAGCGGCTATGGACCTTGGAACAAATGCCCTTTAAGAACGGAAAGAAAGACATTCGCTCTAAAGATGACATTTACGCCATTCACCTCCTCGAGACAGGGACCAAGAGAGTCCCGGTCAACGGCGTGTTGAGATACGCCACGCCACTCCTGCGGCGAGAAGGAATGCCTACTTTCCACGCCAAGACAGACGCCACAGAACAGTACCTGCTGAACACGGAGCGGCGCTTAGCCAAGAACCCCGCCCAAGAGAGTGTATACCGCGCTGAGATTGAGAAGCTCATCACAGCGGGACACGTCACAAAGATGGACATTAAAGAGGCTGACCAGACCACTGAATCGTGGTACGTGCCCCACCACAAGGTCCATCACAACGGTAAAGACCGCATAGTATTTAACTGCAGCTACCAGATCGGATCCCAAAATCTAAATAAAGAGTTACTGCCCGGTCCCACACTCGGCCCCTCCCTACTCGGCGTTCTACTCCGCTTCCGCCAGGAAAAGGTGGCCATCAGCGGGGACATTAAAGGAATGTTCCTGCAGGTGAGATTAGTAGAGGCGGACAAGCCCCTGTTACGGTTCCTATGGAGAGAGAAGCCAGGAGATGAGCACCCAGCCATCTACCAATGGGAAGTCCTCCCCTTCGGAACGACGTGCAGCCCCTGCTGTGCGACATTTGCACTACAGAAACATGTAGCAGAGGACCCAGCAGCGGACGAAGAGGTCCGACACAGCGTAAAGAACAGCTTCTACGTAGACAACTGTCTACAAAGCCTTTCAACCCAGGAAGAAGCCGAGGCTCTCCTGATTAAACTCCGCGCCTCATTGATCAAAGGCGGCTTTGATCTCAGGCAGTGGGCCAGCAGCGATCCGCAAGTACTGCGCAGCCTCTCCTCCGAGGACAAGGCAGCCAGCAGCGAGACCTGGATGGCTACAATCCCGGGAGAAGCCCAGGAGATGACCCTGGGATTGGTGTGGCGATTCAAAACAGATTCGCTTCACTACAAACTAGTGCTGTCAGGCGATTAAAAAAATTAATCTAATTAATTACAGGATTTGTAATTAATTAATCTAATTAATCGCATTTTAATCGCATAACCATTTTATGCCTGAAATTCTATTTTCTATAATCATATTTCCAATTGCATGTGTCCAGATGGCAGAATTCAGTACTGTATATAGTACAAAACCTTCTGTTTAATCATCTTCCATCTATTAATTTGCTTAGATTTTTCAGGTCTGGTCAATTTGAGCATGGTGTTATTCACAGTCAAAGATAAAAAAAAAAAATGTATTGATATTCTCATTTGGTTCATTAAAATTGACTCAAAATAAAATTTTCATTCAATCAATCACCGCACAGATTGATTGATTGAATGAAAATGTTATTAACAGATTGCAGAATGGGTACAGTACAGTACGGCTCAATACACACAATTGTTAAGGGGATGCAGACCAGAGAAAGACTTTCGTCTTGTTTACATCAGGGTCCCCCATTTTCAATTCATAATGAATTGTAAGTAAGGGTGCAACTTGCACCGTGCAATCCATTCTTTGTGGATCTAGCCCACAGTATTTCTGACACTGGGAATACATTCCCTGAGATTCATAGATGTCCCTAGAATCAGATACCAAGAACATGCAAATGGACCATATTAAAAAAAAGTCTGTAAATGTGTATTCTACATTATCATGGAATGAATAAGATACAAAAAAAATGTATAAAAAAAAAAAAAAAAAAAAACTTTTTTTTGTAATTAATTTTGAGTTAATTTTCATAACGCGATAATTTGCTGTGTAATTAATTAATCTAATTAACGCGATAAACTGACAGCCCTACTACAGACACAAGCCCCTGACTACGGAGCAGGGAAGGCCGGCGGCGGCGCCGACCACCAAACAGAGTGTGTACACAACACTCGCCCGACAATATGACCCGCTAGGATGTATTCTACCGTACACCACCAGGGCAAAAATGATTGTACGAGCATTGTGGGACAAGGACCAGGGCTGGGACGACCCCATTCCCGCACACATGCATCCACCTGGAGAGAGTGGGAGATGGAGCTCCACTCACTCCCAGGCGTTAATATGCGCCGAAGCTACTTCCCACCCACGGTGAGGCCAGAGACATGTAAAATGGACTTACACGTCTTCAGTGACGCCTCAGAGGTCGCATACGGATCAGTAGCCTACTTGCGGGCCCAAGACCAGGGGGGAGAGATCTACACAGCATTTGTCCTCGCCCGCTCGAGAATAGCCCCACGCAAGCAACAATCTATCCCACGTCTAGAGCTCTGCGCAGCCCTAGCCGGAGCGCACCTAGCCACGCTCATCCAACGTGAGCTCACCATACCGGTGTCTAGAACAATCCTGTGGTCAGATTCCACGACGGTACTCGCCTGGATCAAATCGGACTCATGCAAGTACAAAGTCTTCGTGGGAGTCAGAGTCACCGAGATTCAAGACTTAACCGAAGAGTTAACCGGAGAAACAGAGTGGCGCTACGTTGATACAAAACAGAACCCAGCTGACGTCATCACCCGGGGGATGCCCCTGGATGACCTCACCCGTCGCAATGTCTACAGTGACGGCCCCGCATTCCTAAGACTCCCAGAAGGACAGTGGCCCATGCCTATCCCGAGGGAAGCAAGTCCAGAGGAGGTGGAAAATAAGAAGTCTGTGTTCTGTGGATTGAGCACCGTAGCCTCCACCGACCCTAACATAGACGATTGCACGTCCATAGAGAGTGCACAACAAAGAACATTCCTGCGGTACCACCCGGAGTGCAAGTCCCCCGCTGATATGTCAGCAGCTAACTACGAGGAAGCAGAATTGCTTCTACTGCAGCGAGCCCAGAGAGACTCGTTCCCCGATGAATTGGCCTGTCTACAGGGAGGAAAGCCCGTCCCATCCGACAGCAGATTAATTCACCTGGCCCCCGAGAGCGACGCTCATACCCTCATCAGAGTGGGTGGTCGCCTACGCAGAGCCCCCAATCTACCGGATGCATTCCTACTGCACTACCTACCGTCTCTACAGACCCGCCAGAAGTGGGTAAAGGAGAGAGACAATTTGACAGAAGGAACAGTCGTCATGATTATTGATCAATCACTGCCCAGAGCTATGTGGCCGGCCGGCCGCGTAAGCAAAGTGATCACCGGTGCCGACGGCAAGGTCCGAGCAGCTGAAGTGCTCGTCCAGGGTCGCACTTACACCCGTCCCGTGGCAAGGCTCATAGAACTGCCTCGACTCCCAGACACAATCAATGATGACCATGACCCTACAACCCTATGACTTTGTGAAGTTGACTGACCCCTACAGCAAACCCTTATGTGTAAATAGACAACGCGATTAATCTGTCTCTGTTTAACTGATTAGGTCTGGGACCTATTCAGGGGGTGGCTGTTGTGAAGGGCCAGATTAAACCGAATATATATATTTATTTATATATATATATTTAATTGTATTTGTATATTCTCTAATATTCCCTGATATCCCTTGTATATTCCTTGTACAATATGCATTGAATATCCATTCTAGCCTACTGAACATCCCATAATAGTCTCCATTCTACTATTGGTCGAGACCTTGGTGCCAGGCTGCCATACCCCTCAGACCCAGTTCAAACGTACCGCTCCACATGTACGAACAAGTCCTAGTTCCGCGTAGGAATCTGGCTACCGCACCACTAATGGGACTATTTGTTCATAGTGCGTATATATACTGCGCTACTAAAGTAGAACTTTCTTTTTCAGTCCAGTTTCTTACCCTCCAATAGAGTCACAGACGTAAAGCCTCCCCGCGATGCCACGTGTGGGAGTAAGGCCAAGTTCGCCTACCATCGGTATTGAGACATCGTGTATATTAATATTTGAATAGTCATATTTGGCACTATATCGTCGAGTTGGACGTAGTCTATTAAGCTAATAATAGTCTGTTAATATATAGTGCTTCGTGCGGTGAGAATACTACCGTAGTCAGTACCCCATCGTTTCGGGCAGAGAACTGGCTGCTTACCCAGGGTGGTTGACCCTATGTGAAGCTGCACCCGAGGAGCCCCAGAGCCGACGAGCGAGTGGACCTGTATACCGGATTATTCTACCGACGACAGCCCGCCTTCCCAGGCACGGATTATGCTTTGTATACTTTGATTATTCCATGGATAAAGAGCCCCGACACTGCCGTGTGTTGGAACCCCCCCCCCCTGGAGAGGACGCAAGGTGAGGAGACGCTCTGCAAGACGAGGTCGCTTCACGTCTCTCCCCCGTGGACCGGAGAGAGCCGGCCCACAAAGAGTCCACCTGCTTTCATCTGTGGTCCAAGGATCGCCGGCGCATTGAACGGCACTACAGTGGGTTCACCTGGGATACCCTTGGCCGGACGAGGCAGCCGGATTCTACCCCCCCCCCCCCTCCTACTCCTGTCGGCTTACAAGCGACCGGATTAACCCCCTCTAGTGTATCTAGTATATAATCATTAAAGTATCATTGCTGTTATTCCTTAACTATTCCAGGTCGTATATTTACCACCTGCGCCTTCAGAGATTGGACATTCTCTATTGATATACCGACGAATACTCTTTGCCATAAAAGTGCATACTATTTCAATTCATAAATGTAATTAAGTGATTAAGTGCTTGTTCTACACACCATCGCTGTGTAGAAATAAAGACCTGTTTCGACTTCGTACATTTGTGTTGGATCCGTTTCATCTACGTGAGAGTGTTTATGATAATATATTTATGCCGTGTACTGGGTGGCCGAATATTAAGTACAAAGGTAGTGGTAGTAAGTATCATATCTAGTAATACAGTCAGGGAATTGTACCCCTCAGTTACAGTTACTATTGGGCTTCTAGCCTTCTAATGAACTTATTGTGAATCAGCTGATAGGGTTTTGGCTAGACTATACTTAATAAATAGAATTGCATTATTTACAATGTAAAAATCTAAAATGCCTTTTTTTCATTAGAGAAAACTAGACAAAAATCATCGGTTTTCTGCGACTAAATCTAGACGAAAAAACAAAAAAGACTAAATCGAGACTAACACTGACTAAGACTAAAATGCTCAGACATTTAGTTGACTAAAACTGACTAAACTAAAAATAAATGAAGATGACTAAATATGATGAAAACGAAAAAGGAGCACTTGACACATGACTAAGACTAAAACTAAAATGAAAATAGCTGCCAAAATTAGCACTGTGACGGGTGTCACTGACGCAGGCGAGGGGACTATAGCTCCCTCTCTCCTGGCTAATCGCCATCCTCACCTTGAAGTGCCGGCCGTGTTGCGTCGCCAGCCATGAGAGCCACCACCAGTGCTACCGACTGGAGGCCAAAAGCATCTCCTCCATTTTGTCAAGAGGCCAGTATTTCTACCAGAGGAATGTGTTTAACCCTTTCACCACCACCACACTACAGAAGGTTAACCTTTCACTACCACACTACAGAAGGTTAACCTTTCACTACCACACTACAGAAGGTTAACCTTTCACTACCACACTACAGAAGGTTAACCCTTTCATTACCACACTACAGAAGGTTAACCTTTCACTACCACACTACAGAAGGTTAACCTTTCACTACCACACTACAGACGGTTAACGTTTAAACGGTTAAAGGGTGTGGTTGTGAACGGGTTTTCCCTTTGCCGTGTGGTAGTGAAAGGGTTAAGGAATACATTTACTAAAAGTTGAGTTTGTGTGATTATACATGAGTGGATATTTCAACTCTGTAACACTTTTCTGTACGTCGTGTTTCCATATACACACGTGTCATGCCATGGTGAAAGGGCACAGCTTTCTTCAACAAACTGACAAATAGCTACAGTATGTCTTAAAGGAACACGCCAATATTATGGGAAATGCGCTTATTGCGTATTCTCCAGAGTGAGACAAGAAGATAGATATCAATTTCCTCTCTGTGCGTTCTGTAGAAAGCTATCCGGCTGCCTGATATAACACCTCTTTTTTTAAGCTAGGCTAGCGGTCCGTATCCGCTTCCATTAATTTGTGCTAAGCTAGGCTAGCTTGCAGCCAGATACTGTAGCTTTCTATTGAACAAACAGAGAGGAAATTGGTCTCCATATACTTGCCTGGAGGAGACGGTAAGCACATTTCCCATAATGTTGGTGTGTTCCTTTAAATATTGGATTTATTTTCTTAAGTATTTATTTACTTTTAACTTTTTGTTAATGCAAATTCTTGCAGTTCCATTTCTATTCCCCGCAGAACTTACTTAAGCACGTATCCTCTGGGGAAAGGTCCCTAAAATGAATTTGAGGTACAGTGGAAGAAAACAAAGAAGCAGCTGCTACTAGAACTAGGCTCAAGACGAGGGGAGACAGAGCCTTCTCCACCGCAGCGCCTAGACTGTGGAACAACCTCCCCCTCAACATACGGGCCGCCCAGACCGTGCAGGCTTTTAAATCACTTTTAAAAACCTACCTGTTCTCCCTGGCCTTCCCCCCCACTTAATCACCACTAGACCCCTGGCCCTTTTTATCTTCTTTGCTTTACTGTGTTCTACCTGTTTTTATTACATTCATTGTTTTACCGTGTTTTTTTTATTTTATATCTTGCATTGTAATATTTTGTCTTTTATCAACCTGCCTGTGAAGCACTTTGGTGCCTAGAAATGTGCTATATAATTTTTTTTTTTACTTGACTTGACTAGAGACTGAGTTGTTGCTTGTCACAATAAAAGTGTACAGCTACTGTATCAATTTGAGCGCAAAGTGACATTGTCCCTGACGTACGCAGCGACCCGAACGACAGATGGCTGCACCTGAGCCGACCGTCTCATCCATCCCTGTCAGCGATCCAACTTAATGCCTGAACAGAACAACAAATCATAATTTTCAAAATAAAAGCGCGGGGGAAGAAGGACGTCCGTCTGTGTTAAAACGAATGCGGTTTCAAGCGTAACAGGTTTCTATTATGCACAACGGGAGGTCATGTGAATGACGCCGTGCACATTGTTGTCGTATGCATGGTGGTGGATACAAGGGCGAAGAAACACCTGGAGAGAGAGAGAGAGAGAGAGATGAGAGAGAGAGAGAGAGAGAGAGAGAGAGAGAGAGAGAGAGAGAGAGAGAGAGAGAGAGCCAGAGAGAGAGAGAGAGAGAGACGTGAATAATCGTGAATGAGTTAGTCCCAGTTCCCTCTGAACCAGTGAGGATAATCCAGACCGTTATCAGATTAGAAAAACAGCCGGATTTGACCCCCGGTGCCAAATCCCTTTCATTGGTTAAAAGCAGCACAGAGGTCGGGGGGGGGGGGGAGGGAGGGAGGGGCCGATGCAACAAAATGGTATTAAGCGCTTAACAGATCAAGGGATATCGTTAATAGAATTAAAAGGAATGCTAATTAAGATGAGCTTTTCTTCCTCGTGTGAGTCAGTCTGTAAAAGCAGAAGGAGTGTGTTGGTTTATATTAACTGATGAAGCCGTCCGTTCACACTAGAGACACAGACGTGTCCTCTCCCCACAATGGCTGCTTGTTCAGACTAGAGATACAGTCGCGTCTTCTCCCCACAATGGCTGCTCATTCAGACTACAGATATAGTTGTGTCCTCTCCCCACAATGGCTGCTCGTTCAGACTACAGACACAGGTGTGTCCTCTCCCCACAATGGCTGCTTCTCCCCACAATGGCTGCTCATTCAGACTACAGACACAGGTGTGTCCTCTCCCCACAATGGCTTCTTCTCCCCACAATGGCTGCTCGTTCAGACTGCAGACACAGGTGTGTCCTCTCCCCACAATGGCTGCTCGTTCAGAGTGCAGACACAGTCATGTCCTCTCCCCACAATGGCTGCTCGTTCAGACTGCAGACACAGGTGTGTCCTCTCCCCACAATGGCTGCTCGTTCAGAGTGCAGACACAGTCATGTCCTCTCCCCACAATGGCTGCTCGTTCAGACTGCAGACACAGTCATGTCCTCTCCCCACAATGGCTGCTCGTTCAGACTGCAGACACAGTCATGTCCTCTCCCCACAATGGCTGCTCGTTCAGACTGCAGACACAGTCATGTCCTCTCCCCACAATGGCTGCTCGTTCAGACTGCAGACACAGTCATGTCCTCTCCCCACAATGGCTGCTCGTTCAGACTGCAGACACAGTCATGTCCTCTCCCCACAATGGCTGCTCGTTCAGACTGCAGACACAGTCATGTCCTCTCCCCACAATGGCTGCTCGTTCAGACTGCAGACACAGTCATGTCCTCTCCCCACAATGGCTGCTCGTTCAGACTGCAGACACAGTCATGTCCTCTCCCCACAATGGCTGCTCGTTCAGAGTGCAGACACAGTCATGTCCTCTCCCCACAATGGCTGCTCGTTCAGACTGCAGACACAGTCATGTCCTCTCCCCACAATGGCTGCTCGTTCAGAGTGCAGACACAGTCATGTCCTCTCCCCACAATGGCTGCTTCTCCCCACAATGGCTGCTCGTTCAAACTGCAGACACAGGTGTGTCCTCTCCCCACAATGGCTGCTCGTTCAGACTGCAGACACAGGTGTGTCCTCTCCCCACAATGGCTGCTTCTCCCCACAATGGCTGCTCATTCAGACTACAGACACAGGCGTGTCCTCTCCCCACAATGGCTGCTTCTCCCCACAATGGCTGCTCGTTCAGACTACAGATATAGTTGTGTCCTCTCCCCACAATGGCTGCTCGTTCAAACTGCAGACACAGGTGTGTCCTCTCCCCACAATGGCTGCTCGTTCAGACTGCAGACACAGGTGTGTCCTCTCCCCACAATGGCTGCTCGTTCAGACTGCAGACACAGGTGTGTCCTCTGACCACAATGGCTGCTCGTTCAGACTGCAGACACAGTCATGTCCTCTCCCCACAATGGCTGCTCGTTCAGACTGCAGACACAGTCATGTCCTCTCCCCACAATGGCTGCTCGTTCAGAGTGCAGACACAGTCATGTCCTCTCCCCACAATGGCTGCTCGTTCAGAGTGCAGACACAGTCATGTCCTCTCCCCACAATGGCTGCTTGTTCAGACTGCAGACACAGTCATGTCCTCTCCCCACAATGGCTGCTCGTTCAGACTGCAGACACAGTCATGTCCTCTCCCCACAATGGCTGCTCGTTCAGACTGCAGACACAGGTGTGTCCTCTCCCCACAATGGCTGCTCGTTCAGAGTGCAGACACAGTCATGTCCTCTCCCCACAATGGCTGCTCGTTCAGAGTGCAGACACAGTCATGTCCTCTCCCCACAATGGCTGCTCGTTCAGACTGCAGACACAGTCATGTCCTCTCCCCACAATGGCTGCTCGTTCAGACTGCAGACACAGGTGTGTCCTCTCCCCACAATGGCTGCTCGTTCAGAGTGCAGACACAGTCATGTCCTCTCCCCACAATGGCTGCTCGTTCAGAGTGCAGACACAGTCATGTCCTCTCCCCACAATGGCTGCTCGTTCAGACTGCAGACACAGTCATGTCCTCTCCCCACAATGGCTGCTCGTTCAGACTGCAGACACAGGTGTGTCCTCTCCCCACAATGGCTGCTCGTTCAGACTGCAGACACAGTCATGTCCTCTCCCCACAATGGCTGCTCGTTCAGACTGCAGACACAGTCATGTCCTCTCCCCACAATGGCTGCTCGTTCAGACTGCAGACACAGTCGTGTCCTCTCCCCACAATGGCTGCTCGTTTTGCACGTGACCCTCACGCCCCCCCCCCCCCCCCGGAATACATTACGTCGTTGTCTTTACATGTTATCTGCCTCCTGTTTGTTGCCGTCTGTAAGTTATATTTGAGGCACCAGTGTCATGACTTAGAGCCACGGTACGCCTCTACGTTTAGAAGCGGCCCGCATGGTGGGTGTGTGATGTGATTCACTGATCGTTAGACTTAAACCTACGATACTCTCTCTCTGCAACAAAGTCAGACAAGGTACAAACTGTGCTTTACTTTCACCTGATCCAAGACTACCTCTTTCTCTCTCTCTCTCTCTCTCTCTCTCTCTCTCTCTCTCTCTCTCTCTCTCTCTCTCTCTCTCTCTCTCTCTCTCTCTCTCTCTACACTGCAGATGAAGAAGAGAGAGATAGTGACTTAGGTTTTAATTACGTTTTACTGCACACGCCGTATTGGAGATAAAGGGACAAATTATATGAAGGATATTATGATTTAATTTTTGTTTACCAAATGTAGAAATCATATTGGATTCATGTTGATCTGGATCATATGAAACAGTGCTGTTATCGCGTTAAGAGGTGAACGAGTGAAGGTGTGGAAATATTATGTGTTGTGTCTTATCGATATGAGGTATATATGATTAATAATAATACAAATATAAATCAAGTAGCTACCTTCAAACTAACGGGGGAAACTGTGTGAGTCAATATTTGTATTATTATTACCTGCATTGCTATTACCCTCTTTCTTACTCTCTGTCTATTTTATGCTAATTCTATGTCAATTGTTGCTGCTGTGAAGCACTATGGGCTGCAATTCTCAGATGAAAGGTGCTATACAAATAAGAGTTCATGGCGGCTGGGTAGCGCAGCGGACTAAGCGCCTGCCTACCACCACAGAGACACTGGTATCGAATCCAGCGGACAGCGGTACCTCCGGCTTGGTCGGTCGTCCACACTAACCAATTGGCAGTGTTAGCGGGTGGGAAGCCAGCGGGGTGTGTGTCCTGGTCGTCGTAAAACAGCGACTCCTACAGGTCGGTCGGGGCGCCTGCTCAGCGAGGGAGGGAACTGAGGGAAGTAGTGTGATCCTCCCACACGTTACGCTCCCCCGGTGAGAGCCCTCGCTGTCAGGTGAAAAGAAGCGGCTGGCTGACTCCGCATGTATCGGAGGAGGCATGTGATAGTTCTACACCCTCCCTAGGCCGGCAAGTGGGGGGCAAATGCGCGCAATGACCAGGAAGGGGAGGGAGGAATTGGCATAACGACTAAATTGGGATGGGAGGAAAATACAGAAAAAGGAGGAGAAAAAGTAGATAAAAAAAAACAAATAAAAGTTCATTATCATTATTATATTCACATACGTTCTTGAAGGGGTAGATCTGTAGGTGGACAATACACTATTTGGAACATTCTCAACCCATTGTAATTGGTTTTTACTGGCAGTGTGTACAGACATTACCAATGTAAACACACTGCCATAAATACAGCAAACACAATCAAAACCCGCAAAACTCTGATTACTGATGGCGGCGGGGCTTGTTTACGTTGGGATCACTGATGGGGTCTTTACAGATATTGCAACAGTAAATCGGTTGGACCACGCAGTGATGCAGATGAGGGCCCGCGCTCAGGTATGATCTACGAGCGGAGCGACCGGGGCGGCGACAGACGGAGTCATCAACTTTTATCAGCAGCGAGCCGCAGATCCATATGATGCAAACCCGTACGATTGATGGTCCTTGTGTGGAACAGCTCCAAACTGGAAAGTGTGCTGCTATAAAAACAGGTGGGATTTCTACTCCCTGGCTCTACTCCAGCCGTCCTGGAGGATCAAATCGAGCACCTGAAAACTGTTTGAGCTGTGACAGAGAGAGAGAGGGAGAGAGAGAGAGAGAGAGAGAGGAGAGAGAGAGAGGGAGAGAGAGATAGAGAGGGAGAGAGAGAGATAGAGAGAGAGAGAGAGAGAGAGAGAGAGGAGGGAGAGAGAGAGAGAGAGAGAGAGAGAGAGAGAGAGAGAGAGACAGAGAGAGAGAGATAGCCCTCCTCTCCTGAGGCAGTAGTGTAGTGGGTGGGTGGTCCAGGCCGTGGTCCTCAGAGTGCATTAAACACACCGATGCCCAGGAACCAGGCCAGCTGCCGCGCTCTGATAATTCATTTATCAGGACTGTAACGATGACGGACGCTTCACGAGCGCTGCTTGGCATAGAGCAGTAATCTTCCTCTGAAGTGAGGCTACGGGGCCCAGAGGTATATTGGAAGGAATTAACACATAACAATATAAATCACTACTAGTGCTGCCTGCCTGCCTGCCCGCCTGCCAACTCAGAGAGACAGGAATTGGAATGTATATCTTCTAATAAAACGCTTCTCTTTTGAAGGGATGAATGGATACAAATGCCGTTCCTCTACGTGGATAGAATCCTTTGTTTGATAGTGTTTTTTCTTTCGTTTTTTCGTATATACACCTATCATGATATTTCCAAAGAGGTATCATGGTATTTACAAAAAAGGTAGCATGGTATTAAAAACAAAAGTAGCATGATATTAAAAACAAAAAGTATCATGGTATTAAAAACAAAGGTATCATGGTATTAAAAACAAAAGTATCATGGTATTAAAAACAAAAAGTATCATGGTATTAAAAACAAAGGTATCATGGTATTAAAAACAAAAAGTATCATGGTATTAAAAACAAAAGTATCATGGTATTAAAAACAAAAGGTATCATGGTATTAAAAACAAAAGTATCATGGTATTAAAAACAAAATGTAGCATGGTATTAAAAACAAAAGTATCATGGTATTAAAAACAAAAGTATCATGGTCAGGGCCGCCTGGGAGAAATGCGAGGCCCTGTGCGCGATTTAACGCGAGCCCCCCCCCCCCCACAAAGGTAAAAATAAATAAAAAAAAAATATATATATATATATATATATATATATATATATATATATATATATATATATATATATATATATATATATATTTTTTTTTTTATACAGTCAACATATTCTTAAATAATAGCGCTGCCCGAGGCGGGGCATTATACAGTCAACATATAGCAAAAGAGAGAGCGAGAGAGAGCTCCCGTTCTACAGTCAATATACAGTGTACAGAGAGAGAGAGAGAGAGACACATTGGAAAGAAATTGAAATGCTATTTGGCCCTAAACAGAGAGTACACAGTGGCAGAATACCTGAGCACTGTGACTGAAGATCCTTGAGCACAGCCTAGCCATCGAGAAAGGCCGCCATAGGCAGACTGTGTGTGTTAGAAAGAGAGAGAGAGAGAGAGAGAACATGTGTGTTTGTCATGTGTGTGTGTGTTAGAGAGAGACTAGAGCATGTATGACAGATTCAAAAGGACAAAGATCAACACTTAAATCCAACAAGAAGAGGGTCTATACCAGAGAAACCAAAGCAGCAAGGAGCCAATGGCCGACATCAGCTTAATAGGCTAGCCAGGTACTGTGACCAGGCCACACACAGCTTTGGCCAACGGCCCAACGCTACCCAAGCTACACAAACGACCATTCACACACAGCACATGTCGTATCTCCAAATGTTGTGAAGTAGCATATGTTTTGCCTGGAAAAAAACATCGTTATTAACAAAACATTCGGGAGGGGAAGGAAGGAAGAGTGGGGTAATGTCATGACATTTTCATTAATCTTACCTGCACGAGGAACGCAGGGCGAAAGGCCGCAACACAGGTCTCCACGTTGACGAAAGGCCTCTCGCTGTCGGGACAAAGCTATGGCCAGAGCCTTGTCATGGTGCAGGCCTGACTACATCTTCTGTCAAAGATGATGTCGTAGTCAGAGTGCCAGGGCCTGCTATTCTCAAGGCTAACTGATAGCATCAAACGAACGTTCCCAGCTGACGCTAAACAGCTAACTGGCTAACAGTTAGCTCAATCAGGCACCTGGCTGTATGTAGTAGCCGCATAGCTTGCTTCTGCGTTAGCTAACAGCTAACAAGCTATGCGGCTACTGTCTACATACAGCCAGGTGCTCTCACCAGGCACACACCGTTAGCTACTAGTAGTATTAGCTAGTCGACCAGTTTGGCTCCAGAGAGAGAGAAAGAGAGATAGGTCAGGTCCACGGCGGGTATATAATCATAGGTTGACTCACCATAACGCAGTATCAACGCGGCGGCGCCAATGGTAAAGTTGGAAGGAGACTTTCTTGGCCCATGGTGTAATTTCTTCTTCTTCTTCTTCTTCGAGTACTTTCCGGCAGACTGGACACCTTTCGGCGTATTGCTGCCTAACAGATTTATCTGCTCACAAGTTCTCTTCTCCTTCTTTTGAAAAGACATCCACTCGCCTCGCCTCGCTCCTCTGAATAGGTTAGCTAACGCTAGTTAGCCTTTAGCTAAGCTAGCTGCTAGCCGACATCATCATGGCTATACCATGACAAGGCTCCGGCCATTTGTCCCGCTAGCGAGAGGCCTTTCGTCAACGTTCCTTGGTGACCAACCGACTGATAATGACCGACCTCTTTCTTCGTCTTGGCTGGCATAACTAAGCATAGTCAAAAGCTGCACGCGCGAAATAGTCAAACGCAGCTGACTCACGCCGACACATGATGTAAGTAAAACCACTCCCTTCGTTGAAACCAATAGTATGTCTGCTGCAGAACCCCAGAGGCTGAGCTCCAATAGTGAGTATGTCTGCAGGACTGCAGACCCAGGAACAAGTCAGACACATTCTACAAACATGTCTAATGTGAAATATATAAGCATATAAGCAAAACTAGATTTTAGGTCTGTGATGAAAAAGGGCCTCGCGGGAAGGGGGGCCTCGCAAAAAAATAAAAAGAAAACAATAAAAAAAAATAAAAATAAAAATTAATAAAAAATATATATATATTTTTTTTTTGCGAGGCCCCCCTTCCCGCGAGGCCCTGTGCGACCGCACTGCTCGCACACCCCCTGAGGCGGCCCTGATCATGGTATTAAAAACAAAAGTATCATGGTATTAAAAACAAAGGTATCATGATATTAAAAACAAAAAGTATCATGGTATTAAAAACAAAGGTATCATGATATTAAAAACAAAATGTATCATGGTATTAAAAACAAAAGTATCATGGTATTAAAAACAAAGGTATCATGATATTAAAAACAAAAGGTATCATGGTATTAAAAACAAAAGTATCATGGTATTAAAAACAAAATGTAGCATGGTATTAAAAACAAAAGTATCATGGTATTAAAAACAAAGGTATTGTGGTGTCACATTATGGGAGTCTTTCACGCCAGAGTTGACGCGTCACAGGGGAGGGGATATAGGGGAGTAGTAGGTGTGTGTACGTGGTTGATTCTGTGAATGAATAAAGTAGGAAGTCACTGAAGGACCTGTCACGCGCGTTATTGATTCGCCTCTTCCTTCAACTTCCCACATTGGTGACCCTGATCGTTGGATTATTATTGTTATTGTTATTATTATTATGAGTGATAACGAAGAAAACGCTGTTCGGCCCGCTGCGGTGGCGGCTGCGGTGTCTGTCAAGTTGCCCGAGTTTTGGCAGCACGACCCGGACCCATGGTTCCAACATGTCGAGGCTCAATTCCATCTGCGAGGTGTCACAGTGGACGACACGAAATACTATCATGTCGTCGCTGCATTGGATGCACAGACCACCCGTCGCGTCATGGGATTTTTGCGAGAGCCGCCGGCCATGGGGAAATACGCCGCTCTCAAACAACAGCTGTTGCGGCTGTTTCAGCTGTCAGATACGGAGCGGGCGGAGCGCCTGTTGTCACTGAACGGTTTAGGTGACAGTAAACCAACCGAGCTCATGGAGAACATGTTGGCGTTGCTCGGCTCAGGTGACGCATCATTTTTGTTTATACAGTTATTTCTGCGTCAGCTCCCACCTCCAGTACGCACTGCCTTGGCCAGCTCGCCGCTCGTGAGAGCCAAGGATTATCGGGGGATGGCAGAAGAGGCTGACAGGATATTGCTGGCAACCCGCCACTACAGCGTTAACGTTAACGCTGCGCTGCCGGCGGGGGAGATGACGGGAGCTGCGGTATCGGATCGCCGGAGGGAGAATGAACTTTGTTTTTTTCATCGGCGTTATGGTGCCAAAGCCAGGCGATGTGAGCAGCCTTGCTCTTTTTCCGGCCAGGGAAATGCCAGAGCCGGCGCTCATTAGCAGCTGTGAGTGCTGGCGATACGACGAGGCTGCTGTTCATTGAGGACACGTTGTCCAGTAGGCGCTTGCTGGTGGATTCGGGAGCCCAGCGGAGTATCCTGCCAGCTTCAGCTGCGGACGGCTTGAGTGGCAGTCACGGCCCCCCGCTGGACGCCGCCAATGGAACTCCGATTCGCACCTTCTGCACCAGGTCAGTGACTGTTTGTTTCAATGGACATGCTTTTAATTGGGATTTTGTGATCGCTTCTGTGTCAATGCCTATACTGGGCGCGGATTTTTTATGTGCTCATAGGCTTTTGGTGGATGTGGCGAACCGTCGCTTAATTGACGCAGTGTCATTTGCCACTTACCCCTGCACTCTGGGGGGGGGGGGCCGGCTCGCCCTCGCCAACATCCTCGCCACGGGGGACGTGTACCAGCGGCTTCTCGCTGATTTCCCCGCTCTGACTGTGCCCACGTTTTCTGCTATGGTCGCAAAACATGGGGTGGAGCATTATATCCCCACGGCCGGTCCGCCAGTTTTCGCGCGCGCACGCCGCCTTGACGCCGCTAAACTGGCCATCGCTAAAGGGGAGTTTGACACAATGGAGCAGCTCGGCATTGTGCGGCGCTCCGACAGCCCGTGGGCCTCGCCTTTGCATATGGTTCCGAAGGCTGATGGGAAGTGGCGCCCGTGTGGAGATTTCCGGCGCCTCAATAGTGCCACGGATCATGACCGCTACCCTGTCCCGCACATCCAGGACTTTTCTGTTCACCTGGCCGGGACCACCATTTTCTCCAAGGTGGATTTGGTGCGGGGCTACCACCAGGTGCCAGTCCATCCCAGAGACGTGCCCAAGACCGCCGTTATTACCCCGTTTGGACTTTTCGAGTTTTTAAGGATGCCTTTTGGACTCAAGGGGGCAGCGCAGACCTTCCAGCGGTTGATGGACTCTGTGCTGCGAGGGTTGTCGTTTTTGTTTGTGTATTTAGACGACATCCTGGTGGCCAGCACATCTGCTGAGGAGCATTGTTTGCACCTCCGACAGCTGTTTCAGCGGCTGAATGAACATGGGCTGATTGTTAACCCAGCCAAGTGTCAGTTCGGCCGGCCAGACATAGACTTCCTGGGCCATCACATCTCTTCACAGGGAGCTGTGCCTCTGCCCACCAAGGTGGAGGCGATCACTGCCTTCCCACGTCCTCGCACCATCAAGCCCCTACAGGAGTTCCTCGGTATGGTCAATTTTTATAACCGATTCATACCAGGAGCGGCTCTCTTGATGCACCCCCTGTACGAGGCACTAAGGGGCAAGAAGGACAATCAGGAGGTGGACTGGTCCCCTGAGAGGGTCCAGGCGTTTGATAGTGCTAAGGCTGCTCTCGCTAACGCTACTATGCTGGCACACCCGTACCCGGCCGCTCCAATAGCCCTCACGACCGATGCCTCGGACTATGCTGTGGGGGCGGTGTGTGATCAGTGGGTGGCTGGCGCCTGGCAGCCTCTGGCCTTTTTCAGCAGGACACTGCGGGACAATGAGAGGAAATACAGCACGTTTGACAGGGAGCTGCTGGCCCTTTTCCTCGCCACGCGTCATTTTAGGTTCCTGTTGGAGGGCCGGGAGTTCACCGCTTTCGTGGACCACAAGCCTCTGACCTTTGCCATGGCTAAGACCACGGAACCATGGTCGGCACGGCAGCAGCGCCAACTGTCCGCCATTTCGGAATTTACCACGGACCTGCAGCATGTGGCGGGCAAGGACAACCTGGTGGCTGACTGCCTCTCCAGAGTGCGGGTCAACACTGTGCACCTGGGTGTGGACTACGCAGCCATGGCAGTTGACCAGTGCACGGACATGGACATCCAGGCATTCAGGACAGCCACGACAGGACTGAGACTGGAGGATGTGGTGTTCCAGGACAGTAAGGCCACGCTCCTCTGCGATGTCTCCACAGGCCGACCTCGCCCGATGGTCCCCGCTGGCTGGCGCCGCCGCATTTACGATGCTATACATGCTTTGTCGCACCCGGGGGTGAAGGCATCAGTTAAGCTGGTGGGGGCTAGGTTCGTCTGGCCGGGCCTCAGGAAGGACGTCAAGGGGTGGGCTGCCTCTTGTGTAGCGTGCCAGCGCGCCAAGGTGCATCGGCACACTAAGGCCCCGCTGGGGCCATTTCTCATCCCGGAGAGACGTTTCGATCATGTTAACGTGGACCTGGTGGGCCCGCTGCCCCCCTCCCAGGGGTTCACTCACCTGCTGACCATGGTGGACAGGACCACCAGGTGGCCGGAGGCTGTGCCCCTGTCATCCACTACATCGGCGGACGTGGCTCGGGCGTTCATCTCCACCTGGGTGGCCCGTTTCGGTACCCCTGCGGATCTAACTTCGGACAGAGGGCCCCAGTTCACGTCAGAGTTGTGGAGCGCCGTGGCGGAGAGTTTGGGGGTGAAACTCCACCGCACCGTGGCATACAACCCGCAGGCAAATGGTCTCTGTGAGCGTTTCCACCGCACTATGAAGGCTGCTCTCCGGGCGGCTCTTACGGACAGTAATTGGATTGACCGTTTGCCGTGGGTCATGCTAGGCCTGCGCTCGGCCCCAAAGGAGGATCTGCAGTCTTCTTCGGCTGAGCTCGTGTTGGGTCAGCCGCTGAGAGTCCCTGGGGAGTTCCTCCCAGGTGCCACAGCCCCCTGGTCAGCTGCGACTCATCGCTTGGCCATCCGAGACGCCGCCAGCACTTTCGCTCCCGTGCCTGCACATCACTGTCTTCCCCTGTCCTACATCCCCAAGGACTTGATGTCAGCCCCGTACGTGTTCATCCGCCGCGATGCCCACCGATCTCCACTCCAGGCTCCATACGATGGGCCCTTCCGGGTCCTGGAAGCGGGACCCAAGAGCTTTATGGTGGACAGAGGGGGGCTTCAGGAGCGGATATCGGTGGACCGTTTGAAGCCTGCACACGTGGACCCGGTCGGGCCGGTGGAGCTGGCTCAGCCCCGACGGCGCGGCCGTCCACCCAACCCCACTCCTGCCGCAAGTTTGCGGCCCATGTCTGCCTCTACCCCGGCAGCAGACCCGGACTCTCCCCCAGTCCAGCCTCGCCGCCGGCGCGGACGGCCGCCGGCTCGTGCCCTTCCCCCTTCCCCCCTGACTGTTAAGCGCAGTCGTTATGGTCGGGTAGTCAGGCCTCCTACGAGGGGCTGAGTACTTTGGGGGGTTTTTTGGTATGGGTTGGGGTTGCAGGGTATGTCTACTCTGGGTGTTCGGGGGGGGCCTGTGTGGTGTCACATTATGGGAGTCTTTCACGCCAGAGTTGACGCGTCACAGGGGAGGGGATATAGGGGAGTAGTAGGTGTGTGTACGTGGTTGATTCTGTGAATGAATAAAGTAGGAAGTCACTGAAGGACCTGTCACGCGCGTTATTGATTCGCCTCTTCCTTCAACTTCCCACAGTGTCTTAGTTAAATCACCATGGTTACTGTTATAGTGTCCTAGTTAAATCACCATGGTTACTGTTATAGTGTCCTAGTTAAATCACCATGGTTACTGTCATAGTGTCTTAGTTAAATCACCATGGTTACTATCATAGTGTCCTAGTTAAATCACCATGGTTACTGTTATAGTGTCCTAGTTAAATCACCATGGTTACTGTTATAGTGTCTTAGTTAAATCACCATGGTTACTGTTATAGTGTCCTAGTTAAATCACCTTGGTTACTGTCATAGTGTCCTAGTTAAATCGCCATGGTTACTGTCATAGTGTCCTAGTTAAATCACCATGGTTACTGTCATAGTGTCCTAGTTAAATCACCATGGTTACTGTCATAGTGTCTTAGTTAAATCACCATGGTTACTGTCATAGTGTCTTAGTTAAATCACCATGGTTACTGTCATAGTGTCCTAGTTAAATCACCATGGTTACTGTCATAGTGTCTTAGTTAAATCACCATGGTTACTGTTATAGTGTCCTAGTTAAATCACCATGGGTACTGTTATAGTGTCCTAGTTAAATCACCATGGGTACTGTCATAGTGTCCTAGTTAAATCACCATGGTTACTGTCATAGTGTCCTAGTTAAATCACCATGGTTACTGTTATAGTGTCCTAGTTAAATCACCATGGTTACTGTCATAGTGTCCTAGTTAAATCACCATGGTTACTTACTCTTATAGTGTCCTAGTTAAATCACCATGGTTACTGTTATAGTGTCCTAGTTAAATCACCATGGTTACTGTTATAGTGTCCTAGTTAAATCACCATGGTTACTGTCATAGTGTCCTAGTTAAATCACCATGGTTACTGTTATAGTGTCCTAGTTAAATCACCATGGTTACTGTCATAGTGTCTTAGTTAAATCACCATGGTTACTGTTATAGTGTCCTAGTTAAATCACCATGGTTACTGTTATAGTGTCTTAGTTAAATCACCATGGTTACTGTTATAGTGTCCTAGTTAAATCACCATGGTTACTGTTATAGTGTCCTAGTTAAATCATCATGGTTACTGTCATAGTGTCTTAGTTAAATCACCATGGTTACTGTCATAGTGTCCTAGTTAAATCACCATGGTTACTGTTATAGTGTCCTAGTTAAATCACCATGGTTACTGTTATAGTGTCTTAGTTAAATCACCATGGTTACTGTTATAGTGTCCTAGTTAAATCACCATGGTTACTGTCATAGTGTCCTAGTTAAATCACCATGGTTACTGTCATAGTGTCTTAGTTAAATCACCATGGTTACTGTCATAGTGTCTTAGTTAAATCACCATGGTTACTGTCATAGTGTCCTAGTTAAATCACCATGGTTACTGTCATAGTGTCTTAGTTAAATCACCATGGTTACTGTTATAGTGTCCTAGTTAAATCACCATGGGTACTGTTATAGTGTCCTAGTTAAATCACCATGGGTACTGTCATAGTGTCCTAGTTAAATCACCATGGTTACTGTCATAGTGTCCTAGTTAAATCACCATGGTTACTGTTATAGTGTCCTAGTTAAATCACCATGGTTACTGTCATAGTGTCCTAGTTAAATCACCATGGTTACTTACTCTTATAGTGTCCTAGTTAAATCACCATGGTTACTGTTATAGTGTCCTAGTTAAATCACCATGGTTACTGTTATAGTGTCCTAGTTAAATCACCATGGTTACTGTCATAGTGTCCTAGTTAAATCACCATGGTTACTGTTATAGTGTCCTAGTTAAATCACCATGGTTACTGTCATAGTGTCTTAGTTAAATCACCATGGTTACTGTTATAGTGTCCTAGTTAAATCACCATGGTTACTGTTATAGTGTCTTAGTTAAATCACCATGGTTACTGTTATAGTGTCCTAGTTAAATCACCATGGTTACTGTTATAGTGTCCTAGTTAAATCATCATGGTTACTGTCATAGTGTCTTAGTTAAATCACCATGGTTACTGTCATAGTGTCCTAGTTAAATCACCATGGTTACTGTTATAGTGTCCTAGTTAAATCACCATGGTTACTGTTATAGTGTCTTAGTTAAATCACCATGGTTACTGTTATAGTGTCCTAGTTAAATCACCATGGTTACTGTCATAGTGTCCTAGTTAAATCACCATGGTTACTGCCATAGTGTCCTAGTTAAATCACCATGGTTACTGTCATAGTGTCTTAGTTAAATCACCATGGTTACTGTCATAGTGTCCTAGTTAAATCACCATGGTTACTGTCATAGTGTCCTAGTTAAATCACCATGGTTACTGTTATAGTGTCCTAGTTAAATCACCATGGTTACTGTCATAGTGTCCTAGTTAAATCACCATGGTTACTGTTATAGTGTCTTAGTTAAATCACCATGGTTACTGTTATAGTGTCCTAGTTAAATCACCATGGTTACTGTCATAGTGTCCTAGTTAAATCACCATGGTTACTGTCATAGTGTCCTAGTTAAATCACCATGGTTACTGTCATAGTGTCCTAGTTAAATCACCATGGTTACTGTTATACAGTAGTGTCCTAGTTAAATCACCATGGTTACTGTCATAGTGTCCTAGTTAAATCACCATGGTTACTGTCATAGTGTCTTAGTTAAATCACCATGGGTAGTGTCATAGTGTCCTAGTTAAATCACCATGGTTACTGTTATAGTGTCTTAGTTAAATCACCATGGGTACTGTCATAGTGTCCTAGTTAAATCACCATGGTTACTGTCATAGTGTCCTAGTTAAATCACCATGGTTACTGTCATAGTGTCCTAGTTAAATCACCATGGTTACTGTTATAGTGTCCTAGTTAAATCACCATGGTTACTGTTATAGTGTCCTAGTTAAATCACCATGGTTACTGTCATAGTGTCTTAGTTAAATCACCATGGTTACTGTTATAGTGTCCTAGTTAAATCACCATGGTTACTGTTATAGTGTCCTAGTTAAATCACCATGGTTACTGTTATAGTGTCCTAGTTAAATCACCATGGTTACTGTCATAGTGTCTTAGTTAAATCACCATGGTTACTGTCATAGTGTCCTAGTTAAATCACCATGGTTACTGTCATAGTGTCCTAGTTAAATCACCATGGTTACTGTTATAGTGTCCTAGTTAAATCACCATGGTTACTGTCATAGTGTCCTAGTTAAATCACCATGGTTACTGTTATAGTGTCCTAGTTAAATCACCATGGTTACTGTTATAGTGTCCTAGTTAAATCACCATGGTTACTGTTATAGTGTCCTAGTTAAATCACCATGGTTAATGTTATAGTGTCCTAGTTAAATCACCATGGTTACTGTCATGGTGTCCTAGTTAAATCACCATGGTTACTGTTATAGTGTCCTAGTTAAATCACCATGGTTACTGTTATAGTGTCCTAGTTAAATCACCATGGTTACTGTCATAGTGTCCTAGTTAAATCACCATGGTTACTGTCATAGTGTCCTAGTTAAATCACCATGGTTACTGTTATAGTGTCCTAGTTAAATCACCATGGTTACTGTTATAGTGTCCTAGTTAAATCACCATGGTTACAGTCATAGTGTCCTAGTTAAATCACCATGGTTACTGTTATAGTGTCCTAGTTAAATCACCATGGTTACTGTTATAGTGTCCTAGTTAAATCACCATGGTTACTGTTATAGTGTCCTAGTTAAATCACCATGGTTACTGTCATAGTGTCCTAGTTAAATCACCATGGTTACTGTCATATTGTCTTAGTTAAATCACCATGGTTACTGTTATGGTGTCCTAGTTAAATCACCATGGTTACTGTTATAGTGTCCTAGTTAAATCACCATGGTTACTGTTATAGTGTCCTAGTTAAATCACCATGGTTACTGTCATAGTGTCCTAGTTAAATCACCATGGTTACTGTCATAGTGTCCTAGTTAAATCACCATGGTTACTGTCATAGTGTCCTAGTTAAATCGCCATGGTTACTGTTATAGTGTCTTAGTTAAATCACCATGGGTCCTAACTCTTATAGTGTCCTAGTTAAATCACCATGGTTACTGTTATAGTGTCTTAGTTAAATCACCATGGTTACTGTTATAGTGTCCTAGTTAAATCACCATGGGTACTTACTGTTATAGTGTCCTAGTTAAATCACCATGGTTACTGTTATAGTGTCCTAGTTAAATCACCATGGTTACTGTTATAGTGTCCTAGTTAAATCACCATGGTTACTGTTATAGTGTCCTAGTTAAATCACCATGGTTACTGTTATAGTGTCCTAGTTAAATCACCATGGTTACTGTCATAGTGTCCTAGTTAAATCACCATGGTTACTGTTATAGTGTCCTAGTTAAATCACCATGGTTACTGTCATAGTGTCCTAGTTAAATCACCATGGTTACTGTTATAGTGTCCTAGTTAAATCACCATGGGTACTAACTCTTATAGTGTCCTAGTTAAATCACCATGGTTACTGTTATAGTGTCTTAGTTAAATCACCATGGGTACTGTCATAGTGTCCTAGTTAAATCACCATGGTTACTGTCATAGTGTCCTAGTTAAATCACCATGGTTACTGTCATAGTGTCCTAGTTAAATCACCATGGTTACTGTTATAGTGTCCTAGTTAAATCACCATGGTTACTGTTATAGTGTCCTAGTTAAATCACCATGGTTACTGTCATAGTGTCTTAGTTAAATCACCATGGTTACTGTTATAGTGTCCTAGTTAAATCACCATGGTTACTGTTATAGTGTCCTAGTTAAATCACCATGGTTACTGTTATAGTGTCCTAGTTAAATCACCATGGTTACTGTCATAGTGTCTTAGTTAAATCACCATGGTTACTGTCATAGTGTCCTAGTTAAATCACCATGGTTACTGTCATAGTGTCCTAGTTAAATCACCATGGTTACTGTTATAGTGTCCTAGTTCAATCACCATGGTTACTGTCATAGTGTCCTAGTTAAATCACCATGGTTACTGTTATAGTGTCCTAGTTAAATCACCATGGTTACTGTTATAGTGTCCTAGTTAAATCACCATGGTTACTGTTATAGTGTCCTAGTTAAATCACCATGGTTACTGTTATAGTGTCCTAGTTAAATCACCATGGTTACTGTCATGGTGTCCTAGTTAAATCACCATGGTTACTGTTATAGTGTCCTAGTTAATTCACCATGGTTACTGTTATAGTGTCCTAGTTAAATCACCATGATTACTGTCATAGTGTCCTAGTTAAATCACCATGGTTACTGTCATAGTGTCCTAGTTAAATCACCATGGTTACTGTTATAGTGTCCTAGTTAAATCACCATGGTTACTGTTATAGTGTCCTAGTTAAATCACCATGGTTACTGTCATAGTGTCCTAGTTAAATCACCATGGTTACTGTTATAGTGTCCTAGTTAAATCACCATGGTTACTGTTATAGTGTCCTAGTTAAATCACCATGGTTACTGTTATAGTGTCCTAGTTAAATCACCATGGTTACTGTCATAGTGTCCTAGTTAAATCACCATGGTTACTGTCATAGTGTCTTAGTTAAATCACCATGGTTACTGTTATAGTGTCCTAGTTAAATCACCATGGTTACTGTTATAGTGTCCTAGTTAAATCACCATGGTTACTGTTATAGTGTCCTAGTTAAATCACCATGGTTACTGTCATAGTGTCCTAGTTAAATCACCATGGTTACTGTCATAGTGTCCTAGTTAAATCACCATGGTTACTGTCATAGTGTCCTAGTTAAATCGCCATGGTTACTGTTATAGTGTCTTAGTTAAATCACCATGGGTACTAACTCTTATAGTGTCCTAGTTAAATCACCATGGTTACTGTTATAGTGTCTTAGTTAAATCACCATGGTTACTGTTATAGTGTCCTAGTTAAATCACCATGGGTACTTACTGTTATAGTGTCCTAGTTAAATCACCATGGTTACTGTTATAGTGTCCTAGTTAAATCACCATGGTTACTGTTATAGTGTCCTAGTTAAATCACCATGGTTACTGTCATAGTGTCCTAGTTAAATCACCATGGTTACTGTTATAGTGTCCTAGTTAAATCACCATGGTTACTGTCATAGTGTCTTAGTTAAATCGCCATGGTTACTGTTATAGTGTCTTAGTTAAATCACCATGGGTACTAACTCTTATAGTGTCCTAGTTAAATCACCATGGTTACTGTTATAGTGTCTTAGTTAAATCACCATGGTTACTGTTATAGTGTCCTAGTTAAATCACCATGGGTACTTACTGTTATAGTGTCCTAGTTAAATCACCATGGTTACTGTTATAGTGTCCTAGTTAAATCACCATGGGTACTTACTGTTATAGTGTCCTAGTTAAATCACCATGGTTACTGTTATAGTGTCCTAGGTAAATCACCATGGTTACTGTTATAGTGTCCTAGTTAAATCACCATGGTTACTGTCATAGTGTCCTAGTTAAATCACCATGGTTACTGTTATAGTGTCCTAGTTAAATCACCATGGTTACTGTCATAGTGTCCTAGTTAAATCACCATGGTTACTGTTATAGTGTCCTAGTTAAATCACCATGGGTACTAACTCTTATAGTGTCCTAGTTAAATCACCATGGTTACTGTTATAGTGTCCTAGTTAAATCACCATGGTTAATGTCATAGTGTCCTAGTTAAATCACCATGGTTACTGTCATAGTGTCCTAGTTAAATCACCATGGTTACTGTTATAGTGTCTTAGTTAAATCACCATGGGTACTTACTGTTATAGTGTCCTAGTTAAATCACCATGGGTACTTACTGTTATAGTGTCCTAGTTAAATCACCATGGTTACTGTTATAGTGTCCTAGGTAAATCACCATGGTTACTGTTATAGTGTCCTAGTTAAATCACCATGGTTACTGTCATAGTGTCCTAGTTAAATCACCATGGTTACTGTTATAGTGTCCTAGTTAAATCACCATGGGTACTTACTGTTATAGTGTCCTAGTTAAATCACCATGGTTACTGTTATAGTGTCCTAGTTAAATCACCATGGTTACTGTTATAGTGTCCTAGTTAAATCACCATGGTTACTGTTATAGTGTCCTAGTTAAATCACCATGGTTACTGTCATAGTGTCTTAGTTAAATCACCATGGTTACTGTCATAGTGTCCTAGTTAAATCACCATGGTTACTGTCATAGTGTCCTAGTTCAATCACCATGGTTACTGTTATAGTGTCCTAGTTAAATCACCATGGTTACTGTCATAGTGTCCTAGTTAAATCACCATGGTTACTGTTATAGTGTCCTAGTTAAATCACCATGGTTACTGTTATAGTGTCCTAGTTAAATCACCATGGTTACTGTTATAGTGTCCTAGTTAAATCACCATGGTTACTGTTATAGTGTCCTAGTTAAATCACCATGGTTACTGTCATAGTGTCCTAGTTAAATCACCATGGTTACTGTTATAGTGTCCTAGTTAAATCACCATGGTTACTGTTATAGTGTCCTAGTTAAATCACCATGGTTACTGTCATAGTGTCCTAGTTAAATCACCATGGTTACTGTCATAGTGTCCTAGTTAAATCACCATGGTTACTGTTATAGTGTCCTAGTTAAATCACCATGGTTACTGTTATAGTGTCCTAGTTAAATCACCATGGTTACTGTCATAGTGTCCTAGTTAAATCACCATGGTTACTGTTATAGTGTCCTAGTTAAATCACCATGGTTACTGTTATAGTGTCCTAGTTAAATCACCATGGTTACTGTTATAGTGTCCTAGTTAAATCACCATGGTTACTGTCATAGTGTCCTAGTTAAATCACCATGGTTACTTACTCTTATAGTGTCCTAGTTAAATCACCATGGTTACTGTTATAGTGTCCTAGTTAAATCACCATGGTTACTGTTATAGTGTCCTAGTTAAATCACCATGGTTACTGTCATAGTGTCCTAGTTAAATCACCATGGTTACTGTCATAGTGTCCTAGTTAAATCACCATGGTTACTTACTCTTATAGTGTCCTAGTTAAATCACCATGGTTACTGTTATAGTGTCCTAGTTAAATCACCATGGTTACTGTTATAGTGTCCTAGTTAAATCACCATGGTTACTGTCATAGTGTCCTAGTTAAATCACCATGGTTACTGTTATAGTGTCCTAGTTAAATCACCATGGTTACTGTCATAGTGTCTTAGTTAAATCACCATGGTTACTGTTATAGTGTCTTAGTTAAATCACCATGGTTACTGTTATAGTGTCCTAGTTAAATCACCATGGTTACTGTTATAGTGTCCTAGTTAAATCACCATGGTTACTGTCATAGTGTCTTAGTTAAATCACCATGGTTACTATCATAGTGTCCTAGTTAAATCACCATGGTTAACATTATAGTGTCCTAGTTAAATCACCATGGTTACTGTTATAGTGTCTTAGTTAAATCACCATGGTTACTGTTATAGTGTCCTAGTTAAATCACCTTGGTTACTGTCATAGTGTCCTAGTTAAATCGCCATGGTTACTGTCATAGTGTCCTAGTTAAATCACCATGGTTACTGTCATAGTGTCTTAGTTAAATCACCATGGTTACTGTCATAGTGTCTTAGTTAAATCACCATGGTTACTGTCATAGTGTCCTAGTTAAATCACCATGGTTACTGTCATAGTGTCCTAGTTAAATCACCATGGTTACTGTCATAGTGTCTTAGTTAAATCACCATGGTTACTGTTATAGTGTCCTAGTTAAATCACCATGGGTACTGTTATAGTGTCCTAGTTAAATCACCATGGGTACTGTCATAGTGTCCTAGTTAAATCACCATGGTTACTGTCATAGTGTCCTAGTTAAATCGCCATGGTTACTGTTATAGTGTCCTAGTTAAATCACCATGGTTACTGTCATAGTGTCCTAGTTAAATCACCATGGTTACTTACTCTTATAGTGTCCTAGTTAAATCACCATGGTTACTGTTATAGTGTCCTAGTTATATCACCATGGTTACTGTTATAGTGTCCTAGTTAAATCACCATGGTTACTGTCATAGTGTCCTAGTTAAATCACCATGGTTACTGCTATAGTGTCCTAGTTAAATCACCATGGTTACTGTCATAGTGTCTTAGTTAAATCACCATGGTTACTGTTATAGTGTCCTAGTTAAATCACCATGGTTACTGTTATAGTGTCTTAGTTAAATCACCATGGTTACTGTTATAGTGTCCTAGTTAAATCACCATGGTTACTGTTATAGTGTCCTAGTTAAATCATCATGGTTACTGTCATAGTGTCTTAGTTAAATCACCATGGTTACTGTCATAGTGTCCTAGTTAAATCACCATGGTTACTGTTATAGTGTCCTAGTTAAATCACCATGGTTACTGTTATAGTGTCTTAGTTAAATCACCATGGTTACTGTTATAGTGTCCTAGTTAAATCACCATGGTTACTGTCATAGTGTCCTAGTTAAATCACCATGGTTACTGTCATAGTGTCTTAGTTAAATCACCATGGTTACTGTCATAGTGTCCTAGTTAAATCACCATGGTTACTGTCATAGTGTCCTAGTTAAATCACCATGGTTACTGTTATAGTGTCCTAGTTAAATCACCATGGTTACTGTCATAGTGTCCTAGTTAAATCACCATGGTTACTGTTATAGTGTCTTAGTTAAATCACCATGGTTACTGTTATAGTGTCCTAGTTAAATCACCATGGTTACTGTCATAGTGTCCTAGTTAAATCACCATGGTTACTGTCATAGTGTCCTAGTTAAATCACCATGGTTACTGTCATAGTGTCCTAGTTAAATCACCATGGTTACTGTTATAGTGTCCTAGTTAAATCACCATGGTTACTGTCATAGTGTCCTAGTTAAATCACCATGGGTACTGTTATAGTGTCCTAGTTAAATCACCATGGTTACTGTCATAGTGTCCTAGTTAAATCACCATGGTTACTGTCATAGTGTCTTAGTTAAATCACCATGGGTAGTGTCATAGTGTCCTAGTTAAATCACCATGGTTACTGTTATAGTGTCTTAGTTAAATCACCATGGGTACTGTCATAGTGTCCTAGTTAAATCACCATGGTTACTGTCATAGTGTCCTAGTTAAATCACCATGGTTACTGTCATAGTGTCCTAGTTAAATCACCATGGTTACTGTTATAGTGTCCTAGTTAAATCACCATGGTTACTGTTATAGTGTCCTAGTTAAATCACCATGGTTACTGTCATAGTGTCTTAGTTAAATCACCATGGTTACTGTTATAGTGTCCTAGTTAAATCACCATGGTTACTGTTATAGTGTCCTAGTTAAATCACCATGGTTACTGTTATAGTGTCCTAGTTAAATCACCATGGTTACTGTCATAGTGTCTTAGTTAAATCACCATGGTTACTGTCATAGTGTCCTAGTTAAATCACCATGGTTACTGTCATAGTGTCCTAGTTAAATCACCATGGTTACTGTCATAGTGTCTTAGTTAAATCACCATGGTTACTGTTATAGTGTCCTAGTTAAATCACCATGGGTACTGTTATAGTGTCCTAGTTAAATCACCATGGGTACTGTCATAGTGTCCTAGTTAAATCACCATGGTTACTGTCATAGTGTCCTAGTTAAATCACCATGGTTACTGTTATAGTGTCCTAGTTAAATCACCATGGTTACTGTTATAGTGTCCTAGTTAAATCACCATGGTTACTGTTATAGTGTCCTAGTTAAATCACCATGGTTACTGTCATAGTGTCTTAGTTAAATCACCATGGTTACTGTCATAGTGTCTTAGTTAAATCACCATGGTTACTGTCATAGTGTCCTAGTTAAATCACCATGGTTACTGTCATAGTGTCCTAGTTAAATCACCATGGTTACTGTCATAGTGTCTTAGTTAAATCACCATGGTTACTGTTATAGTGTCCTAGTTAAATCACCATGGGTACTGTTATAGTGTCCTAGTTAAATCACCATGGGTACTGTCATAGTGTCCTAGTTAAATCACCATGGTTACTGTCATAGTGTCCTAGTTAAATCACCATGGTTACTGTTATAGTGTCCTAGTTAAATCACCATGGTTACTGTCATAGTGTCCTAGTTAAATCACCATGGTTACTTACTCTTATAGTGTCCTAGTTAAATCACCATGGTTACTGTTATAGTGTCCTAGTTAAATCACCATGGTTACTGTTATAGTGTCCTAGTTAAATCACCATGGTTACTGTCATAGTGTCCTAGTTAAATCACCATGGTTACTGTTATAGTGTCCTAGTTAAATCACCATGGTTACTGTCATATTGTCTTAGTTAAATCACCATGGTTACTGTTATAGTGTCTTAGTTAAATCACCATGGTTACTGTTATAGTGTCCTAGTTAAATCACCATGGTTACTGTTATAGTGTCCTAGTTAAATCACCATGGTTACTGTCATAGTGTCTTAGTTAAATCACCATGGTTACTATCATAGTGTCCTAGTTAAATCACCATGGTTACTGTTATAGTGTCCTAGTTAAATCACCATGGTTACTGTTATAGTGTCTTAGTTAAATCACCATGGTTACTGTTATAGTGTCCTAGTTAAATCACCTTGGTTACTGTCATAGTGTCCTAGTTAAATCGCCATGGTTACTGTCATAGTGTCCTAGTTAAATCACCATGGTTACTGTCATAGTGTCCTAGTTAAATCACCATGGTTACTGTCATAGTGTCTTAGTTAAATCACCATGGTTACTGTCATAGTAGGGCGGGCCATACTTTTTTTTCTTTGGAAAATCAATCGAGTGGGGTGTCTAAAATATGTGTTTTTTTGTGGGGAATTCAAATATGGGATTCTTTTTCTAATCGGATAACTCCTACCTACATTGTTTTGGATTTCAAAATGGCCGATTTGACCATTTTTCACCCCTTGGCCATACATGGATGCCAACATGAATCTGAAGGAAATCCTAACATGCAAGGTGTCTAAATGATGTGTTTCTTAATGGGGAATTCAAATATGAGTTCATTTTTGGGATAGGATAACTCTAACCTACATCATTTTGGATTTCAAAATGGCCGATTTTACCATTTTTCACCCCTTGGCCATACATGGATGCCAACATGAATCTGAAGGAAATCCTAACATGCAAGGTGTCTAAATGATGTGTTTCTTAATGGGGAATTCAAATATGAGGTAATTTTTGGGATAGGATAAATATAACCTGCATAATTTTGGATTTCAAAATGGCTGATTTTACCATTTGAACCCATTGGTATTGTATTACAAAATTGCAAAGATAGAAAATATATGGGAAATCATTTATAATGACAAAGCCATCAAATGTATTAACAAGTGAACTGTATATAACTGGATACAACTCCAAAGATCAATAATAATAATACTAACAATAATAAATTGTATTTGTAATGCACACAAACACCTAAGTGCTAAATCTCGCCAGGTTCCAATATCTTGATTGGACTCATTCTTTGATGGCAAGATCTCCTACTGTACTGCTTTAGCCACCAACCTACAAACACAAACTTAAAGTCAACGTCAGCCATAAATAGGTGAGCTCTTTCCAGAACTACTCAGCAGAAACCTCTGTAACCATTTTAACAAACGTCTCAATGTATTGAGAAAATCCATGGGGCTCCATCAATCCTCTATCTTCTTAAATTTGATCAGGTTGCACAAGTCCTGCTTGGATTCATTCTTGGACATCAGCCTCCTGCTGGTCTCCTGAGCCCTGATCCCTCCATCCCTTTTTTCTTGTGAAAAGTACTTAGCAGAGGCCTCAGTCACCATTTTAACAACCCTCTCGATGCTTTGTGTGTGGCAAGGCCAATCGAGAACCTCCATGGGGGTGTTGATTAAGTTCTTCACCTCGGAGGTGCTTAGGGAGCAGGTGAGAGGTGGCTCTGACAAATCTTCTGACCAGCTGATTAAGCCACCAATGCTGGAAGCGTCACTATTGATGTGAGGTGTTCTTCTGATCCTGACACAGGAGTCTCCCAGCTGAGTGTCTGGATCCCCCTCTCCCCTGATTGCCAGGATTCTCTCCACCCCCTCAATTCTCTCTTTTTGATCCTCAGAGCACAGCAGTGTTTGGAGGATGGCTTCACTGTGGGCATACCAAGCAGATATTCTCACAGTTGGCATCACAACATCCAGCACCTCCTTCCTCTGAGACTTGAGGCAGTCCAGCTGAAACAGGATGTGCCTAGGCCCTTCGATCCAGGAGTGCTTGACCTTCATGTTGAACCAACATGGATAATACACTCCAATGATGAATTCCACAATGCATTGTAGATTATTCAGGTTCTTTCTTTTAAGTTGATGCTTTGACACCCAGAGCCTGAGGAGTCTGTTTGCTGTGGTGAGCCAGCGACTGTGGTTTACCGGTCCAATCTCCAGCAGAGCCAGCCTTGCAGAAAGCACTCCATCCCTGATTGCACAGACCAGCTTATAGCCATAGTGTTGATCAGTTGAGAGATCTTGAATGATCTTCTCAGGCAGCTTGATCAGCGGAGGGCCAAGAAAGATCCTGGTGAAGTTAGGATTGATCTCCAAGTCTGTAACAGAATCAAGGAGCTGTCCTATTGGCCCAGACAATTTGTTGTCTGACAGAGTAGCCCCATCAACTTCAACAATGAGACGGCGCAGTGGAAGTTCACCAGTGTGCAGGTTGCACACCAACCAGACCAGCTTTCTCCAGCTTCCGCATTACACCTGCCTTCACTCCAGTGTTGACATTGGTCGAGTCTCCTCCAATGGCCCACAAGGTCTTATCAGAACCTCTCTCTTTCAGCCAGGCAAACAGGACCTTAGCAATCTTCTCTGCATGGGACTCCTCTTTAGTTGCTTTCTCCGGTGTAAAGTGGAACAGATAGTTGCTGCCAGGCTCACTAGCAACACTATAGTGTTCTTCCTTGATCTTTGCAGGAAAAGATTGGTCACTGCCCTCAGCTTCCATCATCACATTGGTCATGTCAATCCGGCCATCAAAGAGGATACAGGAGATCCCCCCCTCCTCCCTGCACTTCTCCTCAAACTCTTCCCCCAGCTCTTGCATCAACTTTTCTTGTGCTCTCTTAACCTTGTTCTTATCAATCACTTTACTTCATCTTCTAAGATGAGTCCTGCATCAATCAGAGCTGCAGTTGCTATAGCTGCAGTTGGCCTTAGACCTATGCCATACCTTACACTAGCAAGGGCGATGTTTGGAATCTCATCATAATTTTTCCGTAGCTTTGCTGAAGCTGCAGGGTCAGTTTCAGGAATGAGCTCAACTTCAGGGACTGTAAGGAAGCTCTCAACATCCTTCCTGGCAACCTTGTCTGCTGCTGCAAAGCTTTCTTCTTTGCCCCTTCTCCTTTTCTCTGCCTTCTTTTCCATCCCCTGCCTTTCCAATGTTTTAAGAAGATAGAGGATTGATGGAGCCCCATGGATTTTCTCAATACATTGAGACGTTTGTTAAAATGGTTACAGAGGTTTCTGCTGAGTAGTTCTGGAAAGAGCTCACCTATTTATGGCTGACGTTGACTTTAAGTTTGTGTTTGTAGGTTGGTGGCTAAAGCAGTACAGTAGGAGATCTTGCCATCCAAGAATGAGTCCAATCAAGATATTGGAACCTGGCAAAGTTCAAGAAGTCAGGAGATCGAGATTTAGCACTTAGGTGTTTGTGTGCATTACAAATACAATTTATTATTGTTAGTATTATTATTATTGATATTTGGAGTTGTATCCAGTTATATACAGTTCACTTGTTAATAAATTTGATGGCTTTGTCATTATAAATGATTTCCCATATATTTTTTATCTTTGCAATTTTGTAATACAATACCAATGGGTTCAAATGGTAAAATCAGCCATTTTGAAATCCAAAATTATGCAGGTTATATTTATCCTATCCCAAAAATGACCTCATATTTGAATTCCCCATTAAGAAACACATCATTTAGACACTTTGCATGTTAGGATTTCCTTCAGATACATGTTGGCATCCATGTATGGCCACGGGGTGAAAAATGGTAAAATCGGCCATTTTGAAATCCAAAATGATGTAGGTTAGAGTTATCCTATCCCAAAAATGAACTCATATTTGAATTCCCCATTAAGAAACACATAATTTAGACACCTTGCATGTTAGGATTTCCTTCAGATTCATGTTGGCATCCATGTATGGCCAAGGGGTGAAAAATGGTCAAATCGGCCATTTTGAAATCCAAAACAATGTAGGTAGGAGTTATCCGATTAGAAAAATAATCCCATATTTGAATTCCCCACAAAAAAACACATATTTTAGACACCCCACTCGATTGATTTTCCAAAAAAAAAAAAGTATGGCCCGCCCTACTGTCATAGTGTCTTAGTTAAATCACCATGGTTACTGTCATAGTGTCCTAGTTAAATCACCATGGTTACTGTCATAGTGTCTTAGTTAAATCACCATGGTTACTGTTATAGTGTCCTAGTTAAATCACCATGGGTACTGTTATAGTGTCCTAGTTAAATCACCATGGGTACTGTCATAGTGTCCTAGTTAAATCACCATGGTTACTGTCATAGTGTCCTAGTTAAATCACCATGGTTACTGTTATAGTGTCCTAGTTAAATCACCATGGTTACTGTCATAGTGTCCTAGTTAAATCACCATGGTTACTTACTCTTATAGTGTCCTAGTTAAATCACCATGGTTACTGTTATAGTGTCCTAGTTAAATCACCATGGTTACTGTTATAGTGTCCTAGTTAAATCACCATGGTTACTGTCATAGTGTCCTAGTTAAATCACCATGGTTACTGTTATAGTGTCCTAGTTAAATCACCATGGTTACTGTCATAGTGTCTTAGTTAAATCACCATGGTTACTGTTATAGTGTCCTAGTTAAATCACCATGGTTACTGTTATAGTGTCTTAGTTAAATCACCATGGTTACTGTTATAGTGTCCTAGTTAAATCACCATGGTTACTGTTATAGTGTCCTAGTTAAATCATCATGGTTACTGTCATAGTGTCTTAGTTAAATCACCATGGTTACTGTCATAGTGTCCTAGTTAAATCACCATGGTTACTGTTATAGTGTCCTAGTTAAATCACCATGGTTACTGTTATAGTGTCTTAGTTAAATCACCATGGTTACTGTTATAGTGTCCTAGTTAAATCACCATGGTTACTGTCATAGTGTCCTAGTTAAATCACCATGGTTACTGTCATAGTGTCTTAGTTAAATCACCATGGTTACTGTCATAGTGTCCTAGTTAAATCACCATGGTTACTGTCATAGTGTCCTAGTTAAATCACCATGGTTACTGTTATAGTGTCCTAGTTAAATCACCATGGTTACTGTCATAGTGTCCTAGTTAAATCACCATGGTTACTGTTATAGTGTCTTAGTTAAATCACCATGGTTACTGTTATAGTGTCCTAGTTAAATCACCATGGTTACTGTCATAGTGTCCTAGTTAAATCACCATGGTTACTGTCATAGTGTCCTAGTTAAATCACCATGGTTACTGTCATAGTGTCCTAGTTAAATCACCATGGTTACTGTTATACAGTAGTGTCCTAGTTAAATCACCATGGTTACTGTCATAGTGTCCTAGTTAAATCACCATGGGTACTGTTATAGTGTCCTAGTTAAATCACCATGGTTACTGTCATAGTGTCCTAGTTAAATCACCATGGTTACTGTCATAGTGTCTTAGTTAAATCACCATGGGTAGTGTCATAGTGTCCTAGTTAAATCACCATGGTTACTGTTATAGTGTCTTAGTTAAATCACCATGGGTACTGTCATAGTGTCCTAGTTAAATCACCATGGTTACTGTCATAGTGTCCTAGTTAAATCACCATGGTTACTGTCATAGTGTCCTAGTTAAATCACCATGGTTACTGTTATAGTGTCCTAGTTAAATCACCATGGTTACTGTTATAGTGTCCTAGTTAAATCACCATGGTTACTGTCATAGTGTCTTAGTTAAATCACCATGGTTACTGTTATAGTGTCCTAGTTAAATCACCATGGTTACTGTTATAGTGTCCTAGTTAAATCACCATGGTTACTGTTATAGTGTCCTAGTTAAATCACCATGGTTACTGTCATAGTGTCTTAGTTAAATCACCATGGTTACTGTCATAGTGTCCTAGTTAAATCACCATGGTTACTGTCATAGTGTCCTAGTTAAATCACCATGGTTACTGTTATAGTGTCCTAGTTAAATCACCATGGTTACTGTCATAGTGTCCTAGTTAAATCACCATGGTTACTGTTATAGTGTCCTAGTTAAATCACCATGGTTACTGTTATAGTGTCCTAGTTAAATCACCATGGTTACTGTTATAGTGTCCTAGTTAAATCACCATGGTTAATGTTATAGTGTCCTAGTTAAATCACCATGGTTACTGTCATGGTGTCCTAGTTAAATCACCATGGTTACTGTTATAGTGTCCTAGTTAAATCACCATGGTTACTGTTATAGTGTCCTAGTTAAATCACCATGGTTACTGTCATAGTGTCCTAGTTAAATCACCATGGTTACTGTCATAGTGTCCTAGTTAAATCACCATGGTTACTGTTATAGTGTCCTAGTTAAATCACCATGGTTACTGTTATAGTGTCCTAGTTAAATCACCATGGTTACAGTCATAGTGTCCTAGTTAAATCACCATGGTTACTGTTATAGTGTCCTAGTTAAATCACCATGGTTACTGTTATAGTGTCCTAGTTAAATCACCATGGTTACTGTTATAGTGTCCTAGTTAAATCACCATGGTTACTGTCATAGTGTCCTAGTTAAATCACCATGGTTACTGTCATAGTGTCTTAGTTAAATCACCATGGTTACTGTTATGGTGTCCTAGTTAAATCACCATGGTTACTGTTATAGTGTCCTAGTTAAATCACCATGGTTACTGTTATAGTGTCCTAGTTAAATCACCATGGTTACTGTCATAGTGTCCTAGTTAAATCACCATGGTTACTGTCATAGTGTCCTAGTTAAATCACCATGGTTACTGTCATAGTGTCCTAGTTAAATCGCCATGGTTACTGTTATAGTGTCTTAGTTAAATCACCATGGGTCCTAACTCTTATAGTGTCCTAGTTAAATCACCATGGTTACTGTTATAGTGTCTTAGTTAAATCACCATGGTTACTGTTATAGTGTCCTAGTTAAATCACCATGGGTACTTACTGTTATAGTGTCCTAGTTAAATCACCATGGTTACTGTTATAGTGTCCTAGTTAAATCACCATGGTTACTGTTATAGTGTCCTAGTTAAATCACCATGGTTACTGTTATAGTGTCCTAGTTAAATCACCATGGTTACTGTTATAGTGTCCTAGTTAAATCACCATGGTTACTGTCATAGTGTCCTAGTTAAATCACCATGGTTACTGTTATAGTGTCCTAGTTAAATCACCATGGTTACTGTCATAGTGTCCTAGTTAAATCACCATGGTTACTGTTATAGTGTCCTAGTTAAATCACCATGGGTACTAACTCTTATAGTGTCCTAGTTAAATCACCATGGTTACTGTTATAGTGTCTTAGTTAAATCACCATGGGTACTGTCATAGTGTCCTAGTTAAATCACCATGGTTACTGTCATAGTGTCCTAGTTAAATCACCATGGTTACTGTCATAGTGTCCTAGTTAAATCACCATGGTTACTGTTATAGTGTCCTAGTTAAATCACCATGGTTACTGTTATAGTGTCCTAGTTAAATCACCATGGTTACTGTCATAGTGTCTTAGTTAAATCACCATGGTTACTGTTATAGTGTCCTAGTTAAATCACCATGGTTACTGTTATAGTGTCCTAGTTAAATCACCATGGTTACTGTTATAGTGTCCTAGTTAAATCACCATGGTTACTATCATAGTGTCTTAGTTAAATCACCATGGTTACTGTCATAGTGTCCTAGTTAAATCACCATGGTTACTGTCATAGTGTCCTAGTTAAATCACCATGGTTACTGTTATAGTGTCCTAGTTAAATCACCATGGTTACTGTCATAGTGTCCTAGTTAAATCACCATGGTTACTGTTATAGTGTCCTAGTTAAATCACCATGGTTACTGTTATAGTGTCCTAGTTAAATCACCATGGTTACTGTCATGGTGTCCTAGTTAAATCACCATGGTTACTGTTATAGTGTCCTAGTTAATTCACCATGGTTACTGTTATAGTGTCCTAGTTAAATCACCATGATTACTGTCATAGTGTCCTAGTTAAATCACCATGGTTACTGTCATAGTGTCCTAGTTAAATCACCATGGTTACTGTTATAGTGTCCTAGTTAAATCACCATGGTTACTGTTATAGTGTCCTAGTTAAATCACCATGGTTACTGTCATAGTGTCCTAGTTAAATCACCATGGTTACTGTTATAGTGTCCTAGTTAAATCACCATGGTTACTGTTATAGTGTCCTAGTTAAATCACCATGGTTACTGTTATAGTGTCCTAGTTAAATCACCATGGTTACTGTCATAGTGTCCTAGTTAAATCACCATGGTTACTGTCATAGTGTCTTAGTTAAATCACCATGGTTACTGTTATAGTGTCCTAGTTAAATCACCATGGTTACTGTTATAGTGTCCTAGTTAAATCACCATGGTTACTGTTATAGTGTCCTAGTTAAATCACCATGGTTACTGTCATAGTGTCCTAGTTAAATCACCATGGTTACTGTCATAGTGTCCTAGTTAAATCACCATGGTTACTGTCATAGTGTCCTAGTTAAATCGCCATGGTTACTGTTATAGTGTCTTAGTTAAATCACCATGGGTACTAACTCTTATAGTGTCCTAGTTAAATCACCATGGTTACTGTTATAGTGTCTTAGTTAAATCACCATGGTTACTGTTATAGTGTCCTAGTTAAATCACCATGGGTACTTACTGTTATAGTGTCCTAGTTAAATCACCATGGTTACTGTTATAGTGTCCTAGTTAAATCACCATGGTTACTGTTATAGTGTCCTAGTTAAATCACCATGGTTACTGTCATAGTGTCCTAGTTAAATCACCATGGTTACTGTTATAGTGTCCTAGTTAAATCACCATGGTTACTGTCATAGTGTCTTAGTTAAATCGCCATGGTTACTGTTATAGTGTCTTAGTTAAATCACCATGGGTACTAACTCTTATAGTGTCCTAGTTAAATCACCATGGTTACTGTTATAGTGTCTTAGTTAAATCACCATGGTTACTGTTATAGTGTCCTAGTTAAATCACCATGGGTACTTACTGTTATAGTGTCCTAGTTAAATCACCATGGTTACTGTTATAGTGTCCTAGTTAAATCACCATGGGTACTTACTGTTATAGTGTCCTAGTTAAATCACCATGGTTACTGTTATAGTGTCCTAGGTAAATCACCATGGTTACTGTTATAGTGTCCTAGTTAAATCACCATGGTTACTGTCATAGTGTCCTAGTTAAATCACCATGGTTACTGTTATAGTGTCCTAGTTAAATCACCATGGTTACTGTCATAGTGTCCTAGTTAAATCACCATGGTTACTGTTATAGTGTCCTAGTTAAATCACCATGGGTACTAACTCTTATAGTGTCCTAGTTAAATCACCATGGTTACTGTTATAGTGTCCTAGTTAAATCACCATGGTTAATGTCATAGTGTCCTAGTTAAATCACCATGGTTACTGTCATAGTGTCCTAGTTAAATCACCATGGTTACTGTTATAGTGTCTTAGTTAAATCACCATGGGTACTTACTGTTATAGTGTCCTAGTTAAATCACCATGGTTACTGTTATAGTGTCCTAGTTAAATCACCATGGTTACTGTTATAGTGTCCTAGGTAAATCACCATGGTTACTGTTATAGTGTCCTAGTTAAATCACCATGGTTACTGTCATAGTGTCCTAGTTAAATCACCATGGTTACTGTTATAGTGTCCTAGTTAAATCACCATGGGTACTTACTGTTATAGTGTCCTAGTTAAATCACCATGGTTACTGTTATAGTGTCCTAGTTAAATCACCATGGTTACTGTTATAGTGTCCTAGTTAAATCACCATGGTTACTGTTATAGTGTCCTAGTTAAATCACCATGGTTACTGTCATAGTGTCTTAGTTAAATCACCATGGTTACTGTCATAGTGTCCTAGTTAAATCACCATGGTTACTGTCATAGTGTCCTAGTTCAATCACCATGGTTACTGTTATAGTGTCCTAGTTAAATCACCATGGTTACTGTCATAGTGTCCTAGTTAAATCACCATGGTTACTGTTATAGTGTCCTAGTTAAATCACCATGGTTACTGTTATAGTGTCCTAGTTAAATCACCATGGTTACTGTTATAGTGTCCTAGTTAAATCACCATGGTTACTGTTATAGTGTCCTAGTTAAATCACCATGGTTACTGTCATAGTGTCCTAGTTAAATCACCATGGTTACTGTTATAGTGTCCTAGTTAAATCACCATGGTTACTGTTATAGTGTCCTAGTTAAATCACCATGGTTACTGTCATAGTGTCCTAGTTAAATCACCATGGTTACTGTCATAGTGTCCTAGTTAAATCACCATGGTTACTGTTATAGTGTCCTAGTTAAATCACCATGGTTACTGTTATAGTGTCCTAGTTAAATCACCATGGTTACTGTCATAGTGTCCTAGTTAAATCACCATGGTTACTGTTATAGTGTCCTAGTTAAATCACCATGGTTACTGTTATAGTGTCCTAGTTAAATCACCATGGTTACTCTTATAGTGTCCTAGTTAAATCACCATGGTTACTGTTATAGTGTCCTAGTTAAATCACCATGGTTACTGTTATAGTGTCCTAGTTAAATCACCATGGTTACTGTCATAGTGTCCTAGTTAAATCACCATGGTTACTGTTATAGTGTCCTAGTTAAATCACCATGGTTACTGTCATAGTGTCTTAGTTAAATCACCATGGTTACTGTTATAGTGTCCTAGTTAAATCACCATGGTTACTGTTATAGTGTCTTAGTTAAATCACCATGGCTACTGTTATAGTGTCCTAGTTAAATCACCATGGTTACTGTTATAGTGTCCTAGTTAAATCATCATGGTTACTGTCATAGTGTCTTAGTTAAATCACCATGGTTACTGTCATAGTGTCCTAGTTAAATCACCATGGTTACTGTTATAGTGTCCTAGTTAAATCACCATGGTTACTGTTATAGTGTCTTAGTTAAATCACCATGGTTACTGTTATAGTGTCCTAGTTAAATCACCATGGTTACTGTTATAGTGTCCTAGGTAAATCACCATGGTTACTGTTATAGTGTCCTAGTTAAATCACCATGGTTACTGTCATAGTGTCCTAGTTAAATCACCATGGTTACTGTTATAGTGTCCTAGTTAAATCACCATGGTTACTGTCATAGTGTCCTAGTTAAATCACCATGGTTACTGTTATAGTGTCCTAGTTAAATCACCATGGGTACTAACTCTTATAGTGTCCTAGTTAAATCACCATGGTTACTGTTATAGTGTCCTAGTTAAATCACCATGGTTAATGTCATAGTGTCCTAGTTAAATCACCATGGTTACTGTCATAGTGTCCTAGTTAAATCACCATGGTTACTGTTATAGTGTCTTAGTTAAATCACCATGGGTACTTACTGTTATAGTGTCCTAGTTAAATCACCATGGTTACTGTTATAGTGTCCTAGTTAAATCACCATGGTTACTGTTATAGTGTCCTAGGTAAATCACCATGGTTACTGTTATAGTGTCCTAGTTAAATCACCATGGTTACTGTCATAGTGTCCTAGTTAAATCACCATGGTTACTGTTATAGTGTCCTAGTTAAATCACCATGGGTACTTACTGTTATAGTGTCCTAGTTAAATCACCATGGTTACTGTTATAGTGTCCTAGTTAAATCACCATGGTTACTGTTATAGTGTCCTAGTTAAATCACCATGGTTACTGTTATAGTGTCCTAGTTAAATCACCATGGTTACTGTCATAGTGTCTTAGTTAAATCACCATGGTTACTGTCATAGTGTCCTAGTTAAATCACCATGGTTACTGTCATAGTGTCCTAGTTAAATCACCATGGTTACTGTTATAGTGTCCTAGTTAAATCACCATGGTTACTGTCATAGTGTCCTAGTTAAATCACCATGGTTACTGTTATAGTGTCCTAGTTAAATCACCATGGTTACTGTTATAGTGTCCTAGTTAAATCACCATGGTTACTGTTATAGTGTCCTAGTTAAATCACCATGGTTACTGTTATAGTGTCCTAGTTAAATCACCATGGTTACTGTCATAGTGTCCTAGTTAAATCACCATGGTTACTGTTATAGTGTCCTAGTTAAATCACCATGGTTACTGTTATAGTGTCCTAGTTAAATCACCATGGTTACTGTCATAGTGTCCTAGTTAAATCACCATGGTTACTGTCATAGTGTCCTAGTTAAATCACCATGGTTACTGTTATAGTGTCCTAGTTAAATCACCATGGTTACTGTTATAGTGTCCTAGTTAAATCACCATGGTTACTGTCATAGTGTCTTAGTTAAATCACCATGGTTACTGTCATAGTGTCCTAGTTAAATCGCCATGGTTACTGTCATAGTGTCCTAGTTAAATCACCATGGTTACTGTTATAGTGTCCTAGTTAAATCACCATGGTTACTGTCATAGTGTCCTAGTTAAATCACCATGGTTACTGTTATAGTGTCCTAGTTAAATCACCATGGTTACTGTTATAGTGTCCTAGTTAAATCACCATGGTTACTGTTATAGTGTCCTAGTTAAATCACCATGGTTACTGTTATAGTGTCCTAGTTAAATCACCATGGTTACTGTCATGGTGTCCTAGTTAAATCACCATGGTTACTGTTATAGTGTCCTAGTTAAATCACCATGGTTACTGTTATAGTGTCCTAGTTAAATCACCATGATTACTGTCATAGTGTCCTAGTTAAATCACCATGGTTACTGTCATAGTGTCCTAGTTAAATCACCATGGTTACTGTTATAGTGTCCTAGTTAAATCACCATGGTTACTGTTATAGTGTCCTAGTTAAATCACCATGGTTACTGTCATAGTGTCCTAGTTAAATCACCATTGTTACTGTTATAGTGTCCTAGTTAAATCACCATGGTTACTGTTATAGTGTCCTAGTTAAATCACCATGGTTACTGTTATAGTGTCCTAGTTAAATCACCATGGTTACTGTTATAGTGTCCTAGTTAAATCACCATGGTTACTGTCATAGTGTCCTAGTTAAATCACCATGGTTACTGTCATAGTGTCTTAGTTAAATCACCATGGTTACTGTTATAGTGTCCTAGTTAAATCACCATGGTTACTGTTATAGTGTCCTAGTTAAATCACCATGGTTACTGTTATAGTGTCCTAGTTAAATCACCATGGTTACTGTCATAGTGTCCTAGTTAAATCACCATGGTTACTGTCATAGTGTCCTAGTTAAATCACCATGGTTACTGTCATAGTGTCCTAGTTAAATCGCCATGGTTACTGTTATAGTGTCTTAGTTAAATCACCATGGGTACTAACTCTTATAGTGTCCTAGTTAAATCACCATGGTTACTGTTATAGTGTCTTAGTTAAATCACCATGGTTACTGTTATAGTGTCCTAGTTAAATCACCATGGGTACTTACTGTTATAGTGTCCTAGTTAAATCACCATGGTTACTGTTATAGTGTCCTAGTTAAATCACCATGGGTACTTACTGTTATAGTGTCCTAGTTAAATCACCATGGTTACTGTTATAGTGTCCTAGGTAAATCACCATGGTTACTGTTATAGTGTCCTAGTTAAATCACCATGGTTACTGTCATAGTGTCCTAGTTAAATCACCATGGTTACTGTTATAGTGTCCTAGTTAAATCACCATGGTTACTGTCATAGTGTCCTAGTTAAATCACCATGGTTACTGTTATAGTGTCCTAGTTAAATCACCATGGGTACTAACTCTTATAGTGTCCTAGTTAAATCACCATGGTTACTGTTATAGTGTCCTAGTTAAATCACCATGGTTAATGTCATAGTGTCCTAGTTAAATCACCATGGTTACTGTCATAGTGTCCTAGTTAAATCGCCATGGTTACTGTTATAGTGTCCTAGTTAAATCACCATGGTTACTGTTATAGTGTCCTAGTTAAATCACCATGGTTACTGTTATAGTGTCCTAGTTAAATCACCATGGTTACTGTTATAGTGTCCTAGTTAAATCACCATGGTTACTGTCATAGTGTCTTAGTTAAATCACCATGGTTACTGTCATAGTGTCTTAGTTAAATCACCATGGTTACTGTCATAGTGTCTTAGTTAAATCACCATGGTTACTGTCATAGTGTCTTAGTTAAATCACCATGGTTACTGTTATATTGTCCTAGTTAAATCACCATGGTTACTGTCATAGTGTCCTAGTTAAATCACCATGGTTACTGTTATAGTGTCCTAGTTAAATCACCATGGTTACTGTCATAGTGTCCTAGTTAAATCACCATGGTTACTGTCATAGTGTCCTAGTTAAATCACCATGGTTACTGTTATAGTGTCTTAGTTAAATCACCATGGTTACTGTTATATTGTCCTAGTTAAATCACCATGGTTACTGTCATAGTGTCCTAGTTAAATCACCATGGTTACTGTTATAGTGTCCTAGTTAAATCACCATGGTTACTGTTATAGTGTCCTAGTTAAATCACCATGGTTACTGTTATAGTGTCCTAGTTAAATCACCATGGTTACTGTTATAGTGTCCTAGTTAAATCACCATGGTTACTGTCATAGTGTCTTAGTTAAATCACCATGGTTACTGTCATAGTGTCTTAGTTAAATCACCATGGTTACTGTCATAGTGTCTTAGTTAAATCACCATGGTTACTGTTATAGTGTCTTAGTTAAATCACCATGGTTACTGTTATATTGTCCTAGTTAAATCACCATGGTTACTGTCATAGTGTCCTAGTTAAATCACCATGGTTACTGTTATAGTGTCCTAGTTAAATCACCATGGTTACTGCTATAGTGTCCTAGTTAAATCACCATGGTTACTGTTATAGTGTCCTAGTTAAATCACCATGGTTACTGTTATAGTGTCCTAGTTAAATCACCATGGTTACTGTCATAGTGTCTTAGTTAAATCACCATGGTTACTGTCATAGTGTCTTAGTTAAATCACCATGGTTACTGTCATAGTGTCCTAGTTAAATCACCATGGTTACTGTCATAGTGTCCTAGTTAAATCACCATGGTTACTGTCATAGTGTCTTAGTTAAATCACCATGGTTACTGTTATAGTGTCCTAGTTAAATCACCATGGGTACTGTTATAGTGTCCTAGTTAAATCACCATGGGTACTGTCATAGTGTCCTAGTTAAATCACCATGGTTACTGTCATAGTGTCCTAGTTAAATCACCATGGTTACTGTTATAGTGTCCTAGTTAAATCACCATGTTACTGTTATAGTGTCCTAGTTAAATCACCATGATTACTGTTATAGTGTCCTAGTTAAATCACCATGGTTACTGTCATAGTGTCTTAGTTAAATCACCATGGTTACTGTCATAGTGTCTTAGTTAAATCACCATGGTTACTGTCATAGTGTCCTAGTTAAATCACCATGGTTACTGTCATAGTGTCCTAGTTAAATCACCATGGTTACTGTCATAGTGTCTTAGTTAAATCACCATGGTTACTGTTATAGTGTCCTAGTTAAATCACCATGGGTACTGTTATAGTGTCCTAGTTAAATCACCATGGGTACTGTCATAGTGTCCTAGTTAAATCACCATGGTTACTGTCATAGTGTCCTAGTTAAATCACCATGGTTACTGTTATAGTGTCCTAGTTAAATCACCATGGTTACTGTCATAGTGTCCTAGTTAAATCACCATGGTTACTTACTCTTATAGTGTCCTAGTTAAATCACCATGGTTACTGTTATAGTGTCCTAGTTAAATCACCATGGTTACTGTTATAGTGTCCTAGTTAAATCACCATGGTTACTGTCATAGTGTCCTAGTTAAATCACCATGGTTACTGTTATAGTGTCCTAGTTAAATCACCATGGTTACTGTCATAGTGTCTTAGTTAAATCACCATGGTTACTGTTATAGTGTCCTAGTTAAATCACCATGGTTACTGTTATAGTGTCTTAGTTAAATCACCATGGTTACTGTTATAGTGTCCTAGTTAAATCACCATGGTTACTGTTATAGTGTCCTAGTTAAATCACCATGGTTACTGTCATAGTGTCTTAGTTAAATCACCATGGTTACTATCATAGTGTCCTAGTTAAATCACCATGGTTAACATTATAGTGTCCTAGTTAAATCACCATGGTTACTGTTATAGTGTCTTAGTTAAATCACCATGGTTACTGTTATAGTGTCCTAGTTAAATCACCTTGGTTACTGTCATAGTGTCCTAGTTAAATCGCCATGGTAACTGTCATAGTGTCCTAGTTAAATCACCATGGTTACTGTCATAGTGTCTTAGTTAAATCACCATGGTTACTGTCATAGTGTCTTAGTTAAATCACCATGGTTACTGTCATAGTGTCCTAGTTAAATCACCATGGTTACTGTCATAGTGTCCTAGTTAAATCACCATGGTTACTGTCATAGTGTCTTAGTTAAATCACCATGGTTACTGTTATAGTGTCCTAGTTAAATCACCATGGGTACTGTTATAGTGTCCTAGTTAAATCACCATGGGTACTGTCATAGTGTCCTAGTTAAATCACCATGGTTACTGTCATAGTGTCCTAGTTAAATCGCCATGGTTACTGTTATAGTGTCCTAGTTAAATCACCATGGTTACTGTCATAGTGTCCTAGTTAAATCACCATGGTTACTGTCATAGTGTCTTAGTTAAATCACCATGGTTACTGTCATAGTGTCCTAGTTAAATCACCATGGTTACTGTTATAGTGTCCTAGTTAAATCACCATGGTTACTGTTATAGTGTCCTAGTTAAATCACCATGGTTACTGTTATAGTGTCCTAGTTAAATCACCATGGTTACTGTTATAGTGTCCTAGTTAAATCACCATGGTTACTGTCATAGTGTCTTAGTTAAATCACCATGGTTACTGTCATAGTGTCTTAGTTAAATCACCATGGTTACTGTCATAGTGTCTTAGTTAAATCACCATGGTTACTGTTATAGTGTCTTAGTTAAATCACCATGGTTACTGTTATATTGTCCTAGTTAAATCACCATGGTTACTGTCATAGTGTCCTAGTTAAATCACCATGGTTACTGTTATAGTGTCCTAGTTAAATCACCATGGTTACTGCTATAGTGTCCTAGTTAAATCACCATGGTTACTGTTATAGTGTCCTAGTTAAATCACCATGGTTACTGTTATAGTGTCCTAGTTAAATCACCATGGTTACTGTCATAGTGTCTTAGTTAAATCACCATGGTTACTGTCATAGTGTCTTAGTTAAATCACCATGGTTACTGTCATAGTGTCCTAGTTAAATCACCATGGTTACTGTCATAGTGTCCTAGTTAAATCACCATGGTTACTGTCATAGTGTCTTAGTTAAATCACCATGGTTACTGTTATAGTGTCCTAGTTAAATCACCATGGGTACTGTTATAGTGTCCTAGTTAAATCACCATGGGTACTGTCATAGTGTCCTAGTTAAATCACCATGGTTACTGTCATAGTGTCCTAGTTAAATCACCATGGTTACTGTTATAGTGTCCTAGTTAAATCACCATGTTACTGTTATAGTGTCCTAGTTAAATCACCATGATTACTGTTATAGTGTCCTAGTTAAATCACCATGGTTACTGTCATAGTGTCTTAGTTAAATCACCATGGTTACTGTCATAGTGTCTTAGTTAAATCACCATGGTTACTGTCATAGTGTCCTAGTTAAATCACCATGGTTACTGTCATAGTGTCCTAGTTAAATCACCATGGTTACTGTCATAGTGTCTTAGTTAAATCACCATGGTTACTGTTATAGTGTCCTAGTTAAATCACCATGGGTACTGTTATAGTGTCCTAGTTAAATCACCATGGGTACTGTCATAGTGTCCTAGTTAAATCACCATGGTTACTGTCATAGTGTCCTAGTTAAATCACCATGGTTACTGTTATAGTGTCCTAGTTAAATCACCATGGTTACTGTCATAGTGTCCTAGTTAAATCACCATGGTTACTTACTCTTATAGTGTCCTAGTTAAATCACCATGGTTACTGTTATAGTGTCCTAGTTAAATCACCATGGTTACTGTTATAGTGTCCTAGTTAAATCACCATGGTTACTGTCATAGTGTCCTAGTTAAATCACCATGGTTACTGTTATAGTGTCCTAGTTAAATCACCATGGTTACTGTCATAGTGTCTTAGTTAAATCACCATGGTTACTGTTATAGTGTCCTAGTTAAATCACCATGGTTACTGTTATAGTGTCTTAGTTAAATCACCATGGTTACTGTTATAGTGTCCTAGTTAAATCACCATGGTTACTGTTATAGTGTCCTAGTTAAATCACCATGGTTACTGTCATAGTGTCTTAGTTAAATCACCATGGTTACTATCATAGTGTCCTAGTTAAATCACCATGGTTAACATTATAGTGTCCTAGTTAAATCACCATGGTTACTGTTATAGTGTCTTAGTTAAATCACCATGGTTACTGTTATAGTGTCCTAGTTAAATCACCTTGGTTACTGTCATAGTGTCCTAGTTAAATCGCCATGGTAACTGTCATAGTGTCCTAGTTAAATCACCATGGTTACTGTCATAGTGTCTTAGTTAAATCACCATGGTTACTGTCATAGTGTCTTAGTTAAATCACCATGGTTACTGTCATAGTGTCCTAGTTAAATCACCATGGTTACTGTCATAGTGTCCTAGTTAAATCACCATGGTTACTGTCATAGTGTCTTAGTTAAATCACCATGGTTACTGTTATAGTGTCCTAGTTAAATCACCATGGGTACTGTTATAGTGTCCTAGTTAAATCACCATGGGTACTGTCATAGTGTCCTAGTTAAATCACCATGGTTACTGTCATAGTGTCCTAGTTAAATCGCCATGGTTACTGTTATAGTGTCCTAGTTAAATCACCATGGTTACTGTCATAGTGTCCTAGTTAAATCACCATGGTTACTGTCATAGTGTCTTAGTTAAATCACCATGGTTACTGTTATAGTGTCCTAGTTAAATCACCATGGTTACTGTTATAGTGTCCTAGTTAAATCACCATGGTTACTGTTATAGTGTCCTAGTTAAATCACCATGGTTACTGTCATAGTGTCCTAGTTAAATCACCATGGTTACTGTCATAGTGTCCTAGTTAAATCACCATGGTTACTGTCATAGTGTCCTAGTTAAATCGCCATGGTTACTGTTATAGTGTCTTAGTTAAATCACCATGGGTACTAACTCTTATAGTGTCCTAGTTAAATCACCATGGTTACTGTTATAGTGTCTTAGTTAAATCACCATGGTTACTGTTATAGTGTCCTAGTTAAATCACCATGGGTACTTACTGTTATAGTGTCCTAGTTAAATCACCATGGTTACTGTTATAGTGTCCTAGTTAAATCACCATGGGTACTTACTGTTATAGTGTCCTAGTTAAATCACCATGGTTACTGTTATAGTGTCCTAGGTAAATCACCATGGTTACTGTTATAGTGTCCTAGTTAAATCACCATGGTTACTGTCATAGTGTCCTAGTTAAATCACCATGGTTACTGTTATAGTGTCCTAGTTAAATCACCATGGTTACTGTCATAGTGTCCTAGTTAAATCACCATGGTTACTGTTATAGTGTCCTAGTTAAATCACCATGGGTACTAACTCTTATAGTGTCCTAGTTAAATCACCATGGTTACTGTTATAGTGTCCTAGTTAAATCACCATGGTTAATGTCATAGTGTCCTAGTTAAATCACCATGGTTACTGTCATAGTGTCCTAGTTAAATCGCCATGGTTACTGTTATAGTGTCCTAGTTAAATCACCATGGTTACTGTTATAGTGTCCTAGTTAAATCACCATGGTTACTGTTATAGTGTCCTAGTTAAATCACCATGGTTACTGTTATAGTGTCCTAGTTAAATCACCATGGTTACTGTCATAGTGTCTTAGTTAAATCACCATGGTTACTGTCATAGTGTCTTAGTTAAATCACCATGGTTACTGTCATAGTGTCTTAGTTAAATCACCATGGTTACTGTCATAGTGTCTTAGTTAAATCACCATGGTTACTGTTATATTGTCCTAGTTAAATCACCATGGTTACTGTCATAGTGTCCTAGTTAAATCACCATGGTTACTGTTATAGTGTCCTAGTTAAATCACCATGGTTACTGTCATAGTGTCCTAGTTAAATCACCATGGTTACTGTCATAGTGTCCTAGTTAAATCACCATGGTTACTGTTATAGTGTCTTAGTTAAATCACCATGGTTACTGTTATATTGTCCTAGTTAAATCACCATGGTTACTGTCATAGTGTCCTAGTTAAATCACCATGGTTACTGTTATAGTGTCCTAGTTAAATCACCATGGTTACTGTTATAGTGTCCTAGTTAAATCACCATGGTTACTGTTATAGTGTCCTAGTTAAATCACCATGGTTACTGTTATAGTGTCCTAGTTAAATCACCATGGTTACTGTCATAGTGTCTTAGTTAAATCACCATGGTTACTGTCATAGTGTCTTAGTTAAATCACCATGGTTACTGTCATAGTGTCTTAGTTAAATCACCATGGTTACTGTTATAGTGTCTTAGTTAAATCACCATGGTTACTGTTATATTGTCCTAGTTAAATCACCATGGTTACTGTCATAGTGTCCTAGTTAAATCACCATGGTTACTGTTATAGTGTCCTAGTTAAATCACCATGGTTACTGCTATAGTGTCCTAGTTAAATCACCATGGTTACTGTTATAGTGTCCTAGTTAAATCACCATGGTTACTGTTATAGTGTCCTAGTTAAATCACCATGGTTACTGTCATAGTGTCTTAGTTAAATCACCATGGTTACTGTCATAGTGTCTTAGTTAAATCACCATGGTTACTGTCATAGTGTCCTAGTTAAATCACCATGGTTACTGTCATAGTGTCCTAGTTAAATCACCATGGTTACTGTCATAGTGTCTTAGTTAAATCACCATGGTTACTGTTATAGTGTCCTAGTTAAATCACCATGGGTACTGTTATAGTGTCCTAGTTAAATCACCATGGGTACTGTCATAGTGTCCTAGTTAAATCACCATGGTTACTGTCATAGTGTCCTAGTTAAATCACCATGGTTACTGTTATAGTGTCCTAGTTAAATCACCATGTTACTGTTATAGTGTCCTAGTTAAATCACCATGATTACTGTTATAGTGTCCTAGTTAAATCACCATGGTTACTGTCATAGTGTCTTAGTTAAATCACCATGGTTACTGTCATAGTGTCTTAGTTAAATCACCATGGTTACTGTCATAGTGTCCTAGTTAAATCACCATGGTTACTGTCATAGTGTCCTAGTTAAATCACCATGGTTACTGTCATAGTGTCTTAGTTAAATCACCATGGTTACTGTTATAGTGTCCTAGTTAAATCACCATGGTTACTGTTATAGTGTCCTAGTTAAATCACCATGGGTACTGTCATAGTGTCCTAGTTAAATCACCATGGTTACTGTCATAGTGTCCTAGTTAAATCACCATGGTTACTGTTATAGTGTCCTAGTTAAATCACCATGGTTACTGTCATAGTGTCCTAGTTAAATCACCATGGTTACTTACTCTTATAGTGTCCTAGTTAAATCACCATGGTTACTGTTATAGTGTCCTAGTTAAATCACCATGGTTACTGTTATAGTGTCCTAGTTAAATCACCATGGTTACTGTCATAGTGTCCTAGTTAAATCACCATGGTTACTGTTATAGTGTCCTAGTTAAATCACCATGGTTACTGTCATAGTGTCTTAGTTAAATCACCATGGTTACTGTTATAGTGTCCTAGTTAAATCACCATGGTTACTGTTATAGTGTCTTAGTTAAATCACCATGGTTACTGTTATAGTGTCCTAGTTAAATCACCATGGTTACTGTTATAGTGTCCTAGTTAAATCACCATGGTTACTGTCATAGTGTCTTAGTTAAATCACCATGGTTACTTTCATAGTGTCCTAGTTAAATCACCATGGTTAACTTTATAGTGTCCTAGTTAAATCACCATGGTTACTGTTATAGTGTCCTAGTTAAATCACCATGGTTACTGTTATAGTGTCCTAGTTAAATCACCTTGGTTACTGTCATAGTGTCCTAGTTAAATCGCCATGGTAACTGTCATAGTGTCCTAGTTAAATCACCATGGTTACTGTCATAGTGTCCTAGTTAAATCACCATGGTTACTGTCATAGTGTCTTAGTTAAATCACCATGGTTACTTAGACTGTTCATAGTGTCCTAGTTAAATCACCATGGTTACTGTCATAGTGTCCTAGTTAAATCACCATGGTTACTGTCATAGTGTCCTAGTTAAATCACCATGGTTACTGTTATAGTGTCCTAGTTAAATCACCATGGGTACTGTTATAGTGTCCTAGTTAAATCACCATGGTTACTGTCATAGTGTCCTAGTTAAATCACCATGGTTACTGTCATAGTGTCCTAGTTAAATCACCATGGTTACTGTTATAGTGTCCTAGTTAAATCACCATGGTTACTGTCATAGTGTCCTAGTTAAATCACCATGGTTACTGTTATAGTGTCCTAGTTAAATCACCATGGTTACTGTCATAGTGTCCTAGTTAAATCACCATGGTTACTGTTATAGTGTCCTAGTTAAATCACCATGGTTACTGTTATAGTGTCCTAGTTAAATCACCATGGTTACTGTTATAGTGTCCTAGTTAAATCACCATGGTTACTGTCTATAGTGTCCTAGTTAAATCACCATGGTTACTGTCATAGTGTCCTTAGTTAAATCACCATGGTTACTGTCTATAGTGTCCTAGTTAAATCACCATGGTTACTGTTATAGTGTCCTAGTTAAATCACCATGGTTACTGTTATAGTGTCCTAGTTAAATCACCATGGTTACTGTTATAGTGTCCTAGTTAAATCACCATGGTTACTGTCATAGTGTCCTTAGTTAAATCACCATGGTTACTGTCATAGTGTCCTAGTTAAATCACCATGGTTACTGTTATAGTGTCCTAGTTAAATCACCATGGTTACTGTTATAGTGTCTTAGTTAAATCACCATGGTTACTGTTATAGTGTCCTAGTTAAATCACCATGGTTACTGTCATAGTGTCCTAGTTAAATCACCATGGTTACTGTCATAGTGTCTTAGTTAAATCACCATGGTTACTGTCATAGTGTCCTAGTTAAATCACCATGGTTACTGTCATAGTGTCCTAGTTAAATCAACATGGTTACTGTTATAGTGTCCTAGTT
>NW_028171156.1:0-13124 GCF_963971535.1 Notolepis coatsorum
GAGAGAGAGAGAGAGAGAGAGAGAGAGGGGGTACAAATTAGTGCACAGTGTGGCTAAAAGGCTCACTGGGATTGTAATGTCTGGAGGCAGGCGGTGAGGCAGAGTAATCCTGGCTTTGGAGAAAACGTTTAGATACGCCTCGTCCGGTATTTGGGAGTATTTTCCCAAAATATGGTCCTGAATTTCCCCAAGGGGATCAATAAAGGAATATTTTATCTTATCTTATCTTATTTTAGTGACTGTGATCTAGCAGGTCAGGTATCAAACAAGCTAGCTGTCTGGTCATGTAGTGGAGTCAAAAGTACAATATTTCCCTTGAAATGTAGTGGAGTCAAAAGTACAATATTTCCCTTGAAATGTAGTGGAGTCAAAAGTACAATATTTCCCTTGAAATGTAGTGGAGTCAAAAGTACAATATTTCCCTTGAAATGTAGTGGAGTCAAAAGTACAATATTTCCCTTTGAAATGTAGTGGAGTCAAAAGTACAATATTTCCCTTGAAATGTAGTGGAGTCAAAAGTACAATATTTCCATTTGAAATGTAGTGGAGTCAAAAGTACAATGTTTCCCTTGAAATGTAGTGGAGTCAAAAGTACAATATTTCCCTTGAAATGTAGTGGAGTCAAAAGTACAATATTTCCCTTGAAATGTAGTGGAGTCAAAGTACAATGTTTCCATTTGAAATGTAGTGGAGTCAAAAGTACAATATTTCCCTTGAAATGTAGTGGAGTCAAAAGTACAATATTTCCCTTGAAATGTAGTGGAGTCAAAAGTACAATGTTTCCATTTGAAATGTAGTGGAGTCAAAAGTACAATATTTCCCTTGAAATGTAGTGGAGTAAAAAGTACAAAGTTCCCTAAAATAAAAAGTCTCAAAAAAAGTTCCTCGAAAATGTACTTAAAATATAGTAAATCAAATCAAATGTATTTGTAGAGCAGCCCGACATCACATGGAAAAGCCCCCATGGGCTGTACAAGTCTTCTTGTACAAGTCAAGAAGAAACATCACAAAAGATGGAAAACTAAAAAACACCATAAAATCAACATATATGCAACACAGATTTTCCCCAATGAAGATAAGGAACGACTCACTAAAAACCTAGCAATGGGGGAAAAAAGCACCACAGGAGAGAAACCGCAGATTGTGACGGTGAGTGGCGAGGTCCCAGTAGTGACAACGAATCAGAGAACACAGACAATTAGCGACAGGGGAGACAAGTGTCAGAACGGTGTCCGGTTCTTCTCAGGCAGCAGCCAGAGAACCCAGAGCGTTACACAGACGGGCTGTTCAAAGGGGATCGCCCAACCAGATAAGATAAGATTCCTTTATTGATCCCCTTGGGGAAATTCAGGCATCATAGCAGCATGGGGGAGGGGGGTACAGGTAGTAAAAAGCAGTGTAAACAATATAACAAATCAATATGCTTAACATAACATAAATAACTCTGGTGCATGTGCATAATGGTCAACAAGGTGCGACATGAGGGTATGTTTATATCAGTTATATTTGCCCTACAATAATAGTTACAATATATAATCTAATCCAATCATCTAAATCTAATCTAATCTAATATATAGTCTGAAAAAAATGAAATTTACATTTACATTTAGTCATTTAGCTGATGCTTTTTTCCAAAGCGACTTACATGTTCTGTACGACAAGCCATCAGGAAGAGCACAACTCTATCAGCTGAGTAACAATGTGTTCATCAAAGTGTTGCGTGTTACAGTGTAGGTTAGTTTATTAAGACAAGTGCATGACAGTAAGGTTAGTTGGGGTTAGATATATATATATATATTTTTTTTCATTATTTCAGATAATGGTTGAAGAAATGCTAAATATATGCAATATATAATCTAATAATCCAATAATCTAAATCTAATCTAATCTAATCTAAAAATGCTAAATGCTAAATGATCTGATGAAGTATACAGTATTCACATAAGGTGCGGTATGCATAAGGTAGTATTATTGTCCTTTTAGTAGTTGGATGTCTGGCAGCAGTCCCTGCCCACTGTTGTGGAGCCTGATGGCCGCTGGTATGAAGGACTGTCCGAGGCGGTTAGTTGAGTGTCGGGGGGGTATGACTCTGTGACTGAACGTGCTTCTCATCTTGACTAGCTCACCGTAGAGGGGGTGGGAGGGATTCTCCAGGATAGCAGCCAGCCTGCTTCTCATCCCCCTCTCTGCCACCACCTCTAGTCTGACCAGCTCGACTCCCACCACGGAGCTAGCCTTCCTCACCAGCTTGTCCAGTTTGTTGTCGTGATAATATAGTGTTCCTATATGCATAAATGTTCCTGTGGCACCGTTTGGACATAAGGTACATCGAGAGTCAGGTCTTAGACCCATTAGATTCAATCGTCTAGGGGTCAGATAAGTTCTGTGAACAGAATTTAGATGAATCTGTTGGTGATCTGGGTTGCATGAGGATAGCCGGACATTCTCCCAGACTGCATCCCAATCAAAATCTACATCCAACTCCGGGACATCCTTTCTCCAAATCGTATCCAGGGGGAAGTCCTTATACGAGGACATAAGTAAATGGCGATAAAAGTCAGAAACAAAGCCTCTCGATGTCTCTTTGTCATAAAATAATTTGTGAAATCGGTGACGTTCTAGTGGAGCGTCCCATGGAACACCATGATCCTTCAGAGCTGCCCTTATTTGTAAATAAAAGAAAAAGGAAGTTCCGGGGAGATCATATCCGTTGGATAGATCCTGGAAAGAGCGGAGACCAGAGTTATCGAAGATATCCCCCCAATGTGTGAATGCCTTTCTTTTCCCATCTAGGGTACCTAATTGTTGTCCAATAAGGAGTAGATTGTTATTAAATAGAGGGGAACGCGTATGCCACCGATGGCGGTTAGTACCCAATTTCTGGGTGCCGCGCCAAGTCTGGATCACATGTGTGATAAGAGGGCCAAATCGTAAATTGCATTGCTTAATTGATATGTTGGTATACACTATATCCTGAAGTCTATGTGGGGATACTATCCTCCAATGGTCGCCAGGATACGGCTGCCTGAGTGTCAAACCAAGTGATCAATGGTCTCAAAGAAAAAGCTTGAAAGTTATATTTAAAGTCTGGAAATGCTAAACCCTGTCGAGTTTACTCCTCTGGGCAGTGGATCTCTACTTTGCCGCCCAACCACGAGTTAAGCACGGGCGTTTGTTGTTCTAGACGAATTTATATGAGGCAGAGTGCAATTTCTGCCAGTAACCAACAGGATGCGGTAACAGGAGCATGGAGCTGATAAAGTTAATTCTGGGTAAAATATTAATTTTAATCATTGACGCACAGGCCTGTAAAGAATTTTTTTATTTTGACCACCTGTTGAAGTCATTCGCAATCCTGTCACCCAAAGCTGTAATAATTATACCTTACCGTCTGGCTAATAGTGGGGAATAATTCTATCCCGAATGTATATATATACATGTAATGAAACACATATAAAGGTAACAATAGTATCTAAGGTACATAAAGTAACAAGTACTTTTACTTATTTACTTTCCACCACCGGGGGCACTGGATGGAGGCTGCTGTGGTGAATCACTTCTGGTTTCATTTCTTCTTCTGATGAAATGTTTCTTCATTCTGCTCTTCTCTCTTCATTCTGCTCTTCTCTTCATTCTGCTCTTCTCTCTTCATTCTGCTCTTCTCTTCATTCTGCTCTTCTCTCTTCATTCTGTTCTTCTCTCATCATTCTGCTCTTCTCTCTTCATTCTGTTCTTCTCTCATCATTCTGCTCTTCTCTCTTCATTCTGCTCTTCTCTCTTCATTCTGTTCTTCTCTCTTCATTCTGTTCTTCTCTCTTCATTCTGCTCTTCTCTCTTCATTCTGCTCTTCTCTCTTCATTCCGCTCTTCTCTCTTCATTCTGCTCTTCTCTCTTCATTCTGCTCTTCTCTCTTCATTCTGCTCTTCTCTCTTCATTCTGCTCTTCTCTCTTCATTCTGTTCTTCTCTTTTCATTCTGTTCTTCTCTCTTCATTCTGCTCTTCTCTCTTCATTCTGCGCTTCTCTCTTCATTCTGCTCTTCTCTTTTCATTCTGTTCTTCTCTCTTCATTCTGCTCTTCTCTCTTCATTCTGCTCTTCTCTCTTCATTCTGTTCTTCTCTCTTCATTCTGTTCTTCTCTCTTCATTCTGCTCTTCTCTCTTCATTCTGCTCTTCTCTCTTCATTCTGCTCTTCGCTCTTCATTCTGCTCTTCTCTCTTCATTCTGCTCTTCTCTCTTCATTCTGTTCTTCTCTCTTCATTCTGCTCTTCTCTCTTCATTCTGCTCTTCTCTCTTCATTCTGCTCTTCTCTCTTCATTCTGCTCTTCTCTTTTCATTCTGTTCTTCTCTCTTCATTCCGCTCTTCTCTCTTCATTCTGCTCTTCTCTCTTCATTCTGTTCTTCTCTCTTCATTCTGCTCTTCTCTCTTCATTCTGCTCTTCTCTCTTCATTCTGCTCTTCTCTCTTCATTCTGCTCTTCTCTCTTCATCATTCTGCTCTTCTCTCTTCATTCTGTTCTTCTCTCTTCATTCTGTTCTTCTCTCTTCATTCTGTTCTTCTCTCATCATTCTGTTCTTCTCTCTTCATTCTGCTCTTCTCTCTTCATTCTGCTCTTCTCTCTTCATTCTGCTCTTCTCTCTTCATTCTGCTCTTCTCTCTTCATTCTGCTCTTCTCTCTTCATTCTGCTCTTCTCTCTTCATTCTGCTCTTCTCTCATCATTCTGCTCTTCTCTCTTCATTCTGTTCTTCTCTCTTCATTCTGCTCTTCTCTCTTCATTCTGCTCTTCTCTCTTCATTCTGCTCTTCTCTCTTCATTCTGCTCTTCTCTCTTCATCATTCTGTTCTTCTCTCTTCATTCTGTTCTTCTCTCTTCATTCTGCTCTTCTCTCTTCATTCTGCTCTTCTCTCTTCATTCTGCTCTTCTCTCTTCATTCTGCTCTTCTCTCTTCATTCTGCTCTTCTCTCTTCATTCTGCTCTTCTCTCTTCATCATTCTGCTCTTCTCTCTTCATTCTGTTCTTCTCTCTTCATTCTGTTCTTCTCTCTTCATTCTGCTCTTCTCTCTTCATCATTCTGCTCTTCTCTCTTCATTCTGTTCTTCTCTCTTCATTCTGTTCTTCTCTCATCATTCTGCTCTTCTCTCTTCATTCTGCTCTTCTCTCTTCATTCTGTTCTTCTCTCATCATTCTGCTCTTCTCTCTTCATTCTGTTCTTCTCTCTTCATTCTGCTCTTCTCTTCATCATTCTGCTCTTCTCTTCATCATTCTGTTCTTCTCTCTTCATCATTCTGCTCTTCTCTCTTCATTCTGTTCTTCTCTCTTCATTCTGCTCTTCTCTCTTCATTCTGCCCTTCTCTCTTCATTCTGTTCTTCTCTTCATTCTGCTCTTCTCTCTTCATTCTGTTCTTCTCTCTTCATTCTGCTCTTCTCTCTTCATTCTGTTCTTCTCTCTTCATTCTGCTCTTCTCTCTTCATTCTGCTCTTCTCTCTTCATCATTCTGCTCTTCTCTCTTCATTCTGCTCTTCTCTCTTCATTCTGCTCTTCTCTCTTCATTCTGCTCTTCTCTCTTCATTCCGCTCTTCTCTCTTCATTCTGCTCTTCTCTTCATTCTGCTCTTCTCTCTTCATTCTGTTCTTCTCTCTTCATTCTGCTCTTCTCTCTTCATTCTGCTCTTCTCTCTTCATTCTGTTCTTCTCTCTTCATTCTGCTCTTCTCTCTTCATTCTGCTCTTCTCTCTTCATTCTGCTCTTCTCTCTTCATTCTGCTCTTCTCTCTTCATCATTCTGCTCTTCTCTCTTCATTCTGTTCTTCTCTCTTCATTCTGTTCTTCTCTCATCATTCTGCACTTCTCTCTTCATTCTGCTCTTCTCTCTTCATTCTGCTCTTCTCTCTTCATCATTCTGCTCTTCTCTCTTCATTCTGTTCTTCTCTCTTCATTCTGTTCTTCTCTCTTCATTCTGCCCTTCTCTCTTCATTCTGTTCTTCTCTCTTCATTCTGCTCTTCTCTTCATCATTCTGCTCTTCTCTTCATCATTCTGCTCTTCTCTCTTCATCATTCTGCTCTTCTCTCATCATTCTGCCCTTCTCTCTTCATTCTGTTCTTCTCTCTTCATTCTGCTCTTCTCTCTTCATTCTGTTCTTCTCTCTTCATTCTGTTCTTCTCTCTTCATTCTGTTCTTCTCTCTTCATTCTGCTCTTCTCTCTTCATTCTGCTCTTCTCTCTTCATTCTGCTCTTCTCTCTTCATTCTGTTCTTCTCTCTTCATTCTGTTCTTCTCTCTTCATTCTGCTCTTCTCTCTTCATTCTGCTCTTCTCTCTTCATCATTCTGCTCTTCTCTCTTCATTCTGCTCTTCTCTCTTCATTTTGCTCTTCTCTCTTCATCATTCTGCTCTTCTCTCTTCATTCCGCTCTTCTCTCTTCATTCTGCTCTTCTCTTCATTCTGCTCTTCTCTCTTCATTCTGTTCTTCTCTCTTCATTCTGCTCTTCTCTCTTCATTCTGCTCTTCTCTCTTCATTCTGTTCTTCTCTCTTCATTCTGCTCTTCTCTCTTCATTCTGCTCTTCTCTCTTCATTCTGCTCTTCTCTCTTCATTCTGCTCTTCTCTCTTCATCATTCTGCTCTTCTCTCTTCATTCTGTTCTTCTCTCTTCATTCTGTTCTTCTCTCATCATTCTGCACTTCTCTCTTCATTCTGCTCTTCTCTCTTCATTCTGCTCTTCTCTCTTCATCATTCTGCTCTTCTCTCTTCATTCTGTTCTTCTCTCTTCATTCTGTTCTTCTCTCTTCATTCTGCTCTTCTCTCTTCATTCTGCTCTTCTCTCTTCATCATTCTGCTCTTCTCTCTTCATTCTGTTCTTCTCTCTTCATTCTGTTCTTCTCTCTTCATTCTGCTCTTCTCTCTTCATTCTGTTCTTCTCTCTTCATTCTGCTCTTCTCTTCATCATTCTGCTCTTCTCTTCATCATTCTGCTCTTCTCTCTTCATCATTCTGCTCTTCTCTCATCATTCTGCCCTTCTCTCTTCATTCTGTTCTTCTCTCTTCATTCTGCTCTTCTCTCTTCATTCTGTTCTTCTCTCTTCATTCTGTTCTTCTCTCTTCATTATGTTCTTCTCTCTTCATTCTGCTCTTCTCTCTTCATTCTGCTCTTCTCTCTTCATTCTGCTCTTCTCTCTTCATTCTGCTCTTCTCTCTTCATTCTGTTCTTCTCTCTTCATTCTGCTCTTCTCTCTTCATTCTGCTCTTCTCTCTTCATTCTGCTCTTCTCGCTCTTCTCTCTTCATTCTGCTCTTCTCTCTTCATTCTGCTCTTCTCTCTTCATTCTGCTCTTCTCTCTTCATTCTGTTCTTCTCTCTTCATTCTGCTCTTCTCTCTTCATTCTGCTCTTCTCTCTTCATTCTGCTCTTCTCTCTTCATTCTGCTCTTCTCTCTTCATTCTGCTCTTCTCTCTTCATTCTGCTCTTCTCTCTTCATTCTGCTCTTCTCTCTTCATTCTGCTCTTCTCTTCATTCTGCTCTTCTCTCTTCATTCTGTTCTTCTCTCTTCATTCTGCTCTTCTCTCTTCATTCTGCTCTTCTCTCTTCATTCTGTTCTTCTCTCTTCATTCTGCTCTTCTCTCTTCATTCTGCTCTTCTCTCTTCATTCTGTTCTTCTCTCTTCATTCTGCTCTTCTCTCTTCATTCTGTTCTTCTCTCTTCATTCTGCTCTTCTCTCTTCATTCTGCTCTTCTCTCTTCATTCTGCTCTTCTCTCTTCATTCTGCTCTTCTCTCTTCATCATTCTGCACTTCTCTCTTCATTCTGCTCTTCTCTCTTCATTCTGCCCTTCTCTCTTCATTCTGTTCTTCTCTCTTCATTCTGCTCTTCTCTTCATCATTCTGCTCTTCTCTTCATCATTCTGCTCTTCTCTCTTCATCATTCTGCTCTTCTCTCATCATTCTGCCCTTCTCTCTTCATTCTGTTCTTCTCTCTTCATTCTGCTCTTCTCTCTTCATTCTGTTCTTCTCTCTTCATTCTGTTCTTCTCTCTTCATTCTGTTCTTCTCTCTTCATTCTGCTCTTCTCTCTTCATTCTGCTCTTCTCTCTTCATTCTGCTCTTCTCTCTTCATTCTGTTCTTCTCTCTTCATTCTGCTCTTCTCTCTTCATTCTGCTCTTCTCTCTTCATCATTCTGCTCTTCTCTCTTCATCATTCTGCTCTTCTCTCTTCATTCTGCTCTTCTCTCTTCATTTTGCTCTTCTCTCTTCATCATTCTGTTCTTCTCTCTTCATTCTGCTCTTCTCTCTTCATTCTGTTCTTCTCTCTTCATTCTGTTCTTCTCTCTTCATTCTGTTCTTCTCTCTTCATTCTGCTCTTCTCTCTTCATTCTGTTCTTCTCTTTTCATTCTGCTCTTCTCTCTTCATTCTGTTCTTCTCTCTTCATTCTGCTCTTCTCTCTTCATTCTGCTCTTCTCTCTTCATTCTGCTCTTCTCTCTTCATTCTGCTCTTCTCTCTTCATTCTGCTCTTCTCTCTTCATTCTGTTCTTCTCTCTTCATTCTGCTCTTCTCTCTTCATCATTCTGCTCTTCTCTCTTCATTCTGCTCTTCTCTCTTCATCATTCTGTTCTTCTCTCTTCATTCTGCTCTTCTCTCTTCATCATTCTGTTCTTCTCTCTTCATTCTGCTCTTCTCTCTTCATTCTGCTCTTCTCTCTTCATTCTGCTCTTCTCTCTTCATTCTGCTCTTCTCTCTTCATTCTGTTCTTCTCTCTTCATTCTGTTCTTCTCTCTTCATTCTGCCCTTCTCTCTTCATTCTGTTCTTCTCTCTTCATCATTCTGCTCTTCTCTCTTCATTCTGTTCTTCTCTCTTCTTCATTCTGCACTTCTCTCTTCATTCTGCTCTTCTCTCTTCATTCTGCTCTTCTCTCTTCATTCTGCTCTTCTCTCTTCATTCTGCTCTTCTCTCTTCATTCTGCACTTCTCTCTTCATTCTGCTCTTCTCTCTTCATTCTGCTCTTCTCTCTTCATTCTGCTCTTCTCTCTTCATTCTGCCCTTCTCTCTTCATTCTGCTCTTCTCTCTTCATTCTGCTCTTCTCTCTTCATTCTGCTCTTCTCTCTTCATTCTGTTCTTCTCTCATAATTCTGCTCTTCTCTCTTCATTCTGCTCTTCTCTCTCTTCACTTCATCATTCTGCTCTTCTCTCTTCATTCTGTTCTTCTCTCATCATTCTGCTCTTCTCTCTTCATTCTGTTCTTCTCTCATAATTCTGCTCTTCTCTCTTCATTCTGCTCTTCTCTCTCTTCTCTCTTCATTCTGTTCTTCTCTCTTCATTCTGCTCTTCTCTCTCTTCTCTCTTCATTCTGTTCTTCTCTCTTCATTCTGTTCTTCTCTCTTCATTCTGCTCTTCTCTCTTCATTCTGTTCTTCTCTCTTCATTCTGCTCTTCTCTTCATCATTCTGCTCTTCTCTCTTCATTCTGTTCTTCTCTCTTCATTCTGCTGTTCTCTTCATCATTCTGCTCTTCTCTCTTCATTCTGTTCTTCTCTCTTCATTCTGCTCTTCTCTTCATCATTCTGCTCTTCTCTCTTCATCATTCTGCCCTTCTCTCTTCATTCTGTTCTTCTCTCTTCATTCTGCTCTTCTCTTCATCATTCTGCTCTTCTCTCTTCATCATTCTGTTCTTCTCTCTTCATTCTGCTCTTCTCTTCATCATTCTGCTCTTCTCTCTTCATTCTGTTCTTCTCTCTTCATTCTGCTCTTCTCTTCATCATTCTGCACTTCTCTCTTCATCATTCTGTTCTTCTCTCATCATTCTGTTCTTCTCTCTTCATTCTGCACTTCTCTCTTCATTCTGTTCTTCTCTCTTCATTCTGCTCTTCTCTCTTCATTCTGCTCTTCTCTCTTCATTCTGTTCTTCTCTCTTCATTCTGTTCTTCTCTCTTCATTCTGCTCTTCTCTCTTCATTCTGTTCTTCTCTCTTCATTCTGTTCTTCTCTCTTCATTCTGTTCTTCTCTCTTCATTCTGCTCTTCTCTCTTCATTCTGCTCTTCTCTCTTCATCATTCTGCTCTTCTCTCTTCATTCTGCTCTTCTCTCTTCATTCTGCTCTTCTCTCTTCATTCTGCTCTTCTCTCTTCATTCTGCTCTTCTCTCTTCATTCTGCTCTTCTCTCTTCATTCTGTTCTTCTCTCTTCATCATTCTGTTCTTCTCTCTTCATTCTGTTCTTCTCTCTTCATTCTGTTCTTCGCTCTTCATTCTGTTCTTCTCTCTTCATTCTGTTCTTCTCTCTTCATTCTGCTCTTCTCTCTTCATTCTGCTCTTCTCTCTTCATCATTCTGCCCTTCTCTCTTCATCATTCTGTTCTTCTCTCTTCTTCATTCTGCCCTTCTCTCTTCATCCTCCTCCTCCTCTTCATCCTCTCTTCTCTCTTCATCCTCCTCCTCCTCCTCCTCTCTCTATTCACCGCGAGGCTCCGTTATCCGTCTGACCGGATTACGGGCCACTTTGTGATTAATGTGCGGCTGGAGGAGCCACAGCGGACGCCTCTTTCCTCGACACAAAGAGACCCGCTGCGGGAGCAGAGCGCTCCGTTCACTCGGGCCGCGGCTCCGAAAGCCGCAGATGACACTCGTCTCCACAAGCCGCCGGGGGGCTTTACGATCGGGGTCTTAGTTCCTCTTTATAGGATTTCATAGGATTAAAACGGTCTTAGCATATTTATAAAGCCATGCAAAGTAGCAAGATATTGCCTCGATGAAAACACAAATAAGCGAGGTCATTTTGACACGTAGGAGATTAGAGAGTCGAGAAGGGAGTCGGGGTCTGACCGCGAAGTCGTGTTTAACCCATGACATGTCCATCAGCATGTGACCAGGAGAGCGAGACGAGCGGCGCAGGGAGCTGGTCTGCACCGTGCTCTTCATCAGGGAGCTGGTCTGCACCGTGCTCTTCATCAGGGAGCTGGTCTGCACCGTGCTCTTCATCAGGGAGCTGCTCTTCATCAGGGAGCTGGTCTGCACCGTGCTCTTCATCAGGGAGCTGCTCTGCACCGTGCTCTTCATCAGGGAGCTGGTCTTCATCAGGGAGCTGCTCTGCACCGTGCTCTTCATCAGGGAGCTGCTCTTCATCAGGGAGCTGGTCTGCACCGTGCTCTTCATCAGGGAGCTGGTCTCTGCTCTTCATCAGGGAGCTGCTCTGCACCGTGCTCTTCATCAGGGAGCTGGTCTGCACCGTGCTCTTCATCAGGGAGCTGGTCTTCATCAGGGAGCTGCTCTTCATCAGGGAGCTGGTCTCTGCTCTTCATCAGGGAGCTGGTCTGCACCGTGCTCTTCATCAGGGAGCTGGTCTCTGCTCTTCATCAGGGAGCTGCTCTGCACCGTGCTCTTCATCAGGGAGCTGCTCTGCACCGTGCTCTTCATCAGGGAGCTGCTCTTCATCAGGGAGCTGCTCTTCATCAGGGAGCTGCTCTGCACCGTGCTCTTCATCAGGGAGCTGCTCTTCATCAGGGAGCTGCTCTGCACCGTGCTCTTCATCAGGGAGCTGCTCTGCACCGTGCTCTTCATCAGGGAGCTGCTCTTCATCAGGGAGCTGCTCTTCATCAGGGAGCTGCTCTGCACCGTGCTCTTCATCAGGGAGCTGCTCTTCATCAGGGAGCTGCTCTTCATCAGGGAGCTGCTCTGCACCGTGCTCTTCATCAGGGAGCTGCTCTGCACCGTGCTCTTCATCAGGGAGCTGCTCTTCATCAGGGAGCTGCTCTGCACCGTGCTCTTCATCAGGGAGCTGCTCTTCATCAGGGAGCTGCTCTTCATCAGGGAGCTGCTCTTCATCAGGGAGCTGCTCTTCATCAGGGAGCTGCTCTTCATCAGGGAGCTGCTCTTCATCAGGGAGCTGGTCTGCACCGTGCTCTTCATCAGGGAGCTGCTCTGCACCGTGCTCTTCATCAGGGAGCTGCTCTGCACCGTGCTCTTCATCAGGGAGCTGCTCTGCACCGTGCTCTTCATCAGGGAGCTGGTCTGCACCGTGCTCTTCATCAGGGAGCTGCTCTGCACCGTGCTCTTCATCAGGGAGCTGCTCTGCACCGTGCTCTTCATCAGGGAGCTGCTCTGCACCGTGCTCTTCATCAGGGAGCTGCTCTGCACCGTGCTCTTCATCAGGGAGCTGCTCTGCACCGTGCTCTTCATCAGGGAGCTGCTCTGCACCGTGCTGCTCTTCATCAGGGAGCTGCTCTGCACCGTGCTCTTCATCAGGGAGCTGCTCTGCACCGTGCTCTTCATCAGGGAGCTGCTCTGCACCGTGCTCTTCATCAGGGAGCTGGTCTGCACCGTGCTCTTCATCAGGGAGCTGCTCTGCACCGTGCTCTTCATCAGGGAGCTGCTCTGCACCGTGCTCTTCATCAGGGAGCTGCTCTGCACCGTGCTGCTCTTCATCAGGGAGCTGCTCTGCACCGTGCTCTTTATCAGGGAGCTGCTCTGCACCGTGCTCTTCATCAGGGAGCTGCTCTGCACCGTGCTGCTCTTCATCAGGGAGCTCGTCTTCATCCACAGTGACCGGGAGCAGTTAGGGGTTAAGCGTCTTGCTCAAGGGCACTTCAACACCACGCTGCCCCCGGGAGGAGGGGCCGGAATCGAACCGGAGATCTTCAGATTGCCAGACGACCGCTCTACCTCCTGAGTCACTGTGTGGGTGGGGGGGGGGGTGGGGGGCGGGGGGGGGGGGGGGGGGTGACACATGAGATGATGGACAGATATAGTAAATATACAGAGTAGGGCGGATGTTGATAACATAACCTTCGCTAAACCCTTCATTAATAAACTATTTTATCTATTTTCTCTCAGCTTTCTCTGTCTGCCCTTTATATTCATCTACACACACACACACACACACACACACACACACACACACACACACACACACACACACACACACACACAAACACACACACACACACTCACACACACACACTTACATCTCTCTCTCTCTCTCTCTCTCTTCCTCTCTCTTCCTCTCTCTTCCTCTCTCTTCCTCTCTCTTCCTCTCTCTCTCTCTCTCTCTCTCTCTCTCTCTCTCTCTCTCTCTCTCTCTCTCTCTCTCTCTCTCTCTCTCTCTCTCTCCCTCTCTCCCTCTCTCCCTCTCTCTCTCTCTCTCTCTCTCTTCCT
>NW_028171155.1:0-63670 GCF_963971535.1 Notolepis coatsorum
GCCCTCGTCTGCTCCCGGCTGCCCCTGGGGGGGAAGGACGACGGGATGGGTTAAGCGCAGAGGAGTATCGCATCGGCGATCCTACGAACAATGCATGCGTGTGTGTTCCGGTGTGTGTGTGTGTGTGCTAACTAACCGCTGTGTGCCGCTAACATTGAGAGTCGTCTGCGTGCCAATTAAAGACCTCTGCGACAGGTCCTGCATTATTATTATTATATTATTATTCCCTTGCAAAAGAGATCCTTGATCTCCGTGAAAAAACATGGTCAAATTTGTGTTTATTAGTCCATTATACATCTGCTGACTGTGTTGTTCATAGCACTACTGCACTACACATCACCTGATACACATACCTGCGGCTTGTACAGAAGCACTAACATATACATATGTGTGTAACGTTGTGTATCGTCACCTTAAACTTCGATGGCCCGAGGGAGTTTCGAACCCGGGTCTCCCATGTCGCTGGCAACAGCACAGACCGCTATACCAAGAGGTGAATTCACTACTTTGCAACGTGTCTATCTGTCTTTTGAGGATGAGAGTGAGTTTAACCCATAGTACTGCTACTCGCCCCCCAGCCACTTCACAACATCTGAAGTCCTTTGTGACTGCGCTTCACGATACCATCCATTTGATGTGTATAGACAGTAGGGGTGTAACGGTACACAAAAACCACACTACGGTACGTTCCTCGGTTTTGAAGTCGAGGTTCGGTACGGGGTTTTCGGTACAGTGGGGGACATTTTGGCTTTCCATGTTCCACTCAGGGGTGATGTAGTGTGCAGTAACTAATTGTACTTGTAGGGCTGTCAACGAATATTCTATATTGAAATTAATAATAAAAAAAAATTATAACAATTAGATTAGATTGTGAAAAAAACAGCCCCCGGTGGGCGGTCGTTAGTGGTTAACATACCGTTGTATTCGTTCGGTACACTACACAGCCGTTCGGTACGGTACGGTACAAACTGAAACGGTTCGGTTCGGATACGTGTACGTTTACACCCCTAATAGACAGACATGTACGAATGTACTCCCTGTGATGTATTATCTACTGTACATAATACTGTAGTACATTAGCTGAGCAGAGAGCTGTGCGAGAGCTCTGACGATAATCGTGGCTTTGATCAGCAATGTGTGCCGTTGATCTGCCCTTTCCATGAGTTATAGCTAGAGCGGGTTCACCGTGTGTAGGCTACGTGTCGATGTGTCGCCGTGGCGGGATCAGTAACGACATACAAGAACACGCAGAGGCACCAAATCATGCAAACTCCACACAGAGCGGCCCGGGAGATACCCCACCTGGGTACCTGGCAACGCGGAAACCTGGTCCCCAGGAGGGAATCGAACCCTGGACCTTCTTGCTGTGAGGCGACAGGGTTAACCACTACACCACCGTGCCGCCACTACAGACCCTTGTTCTCCTGTGGGTAGGATCTCACCCCTCCGGCCTGCACCCCCACCAACGGACCTCACCGGCCTGCACCTCCCCGGGACCACATGGACACACGTCGCCCGTCTGTCTCCTCTCACACCCAGCTATTCACCACCTGCCTTCCTTGTCATTCTCTGGGTTTTCCATTAAGTAACCTAAACCGCCTCATTCTCCTGTGCCTTGTGTTCTGCTCTTGGGTTCCCCCCCCCCCCCCCCCCCCCCCCGCCCCACAAAGTCATTTTGGATAAAAGTGTCAGCTAAATGACTAAATGTAAATGTAGGTCAACATCAACAACAGTGGCCTGGTGGTTAGAGAAACCATACTGTAACCAGAAGGTCACAAGTTCAAGCCCCTGAGACAGTCAGTGTGCCAATCCCTGCTTAGGTGCCCTTGAGCAAGAAACGTAACACTTAGCAAATGGCTGACCATGTGCTCTCACCCCCACCCTCAGTGGAGCTACATGTTTCTCAGAGGATTGTGCAGACGCATTAAAAACTGCACCATGTGACTTTTCATGAAAAGGGGGTCCCAATCTTACATAGCGCAGCTTTAACCCTTTCACTACCACACTACATACAGTTAACCCGTTCACTACCACACTACAGACGGTAAACCCTTTCACTACCACACTAAAGACGGTTAACCCTTTCACTACCACACTACAGACGGTTAGCCCTTTCACTACCACGCTACAGAAGGTTAACCCTTTCACTACCACATTACAGAATGTTAACCATTTTACTGTCACACTACAGAAGGTTAACCCTTTCACTACCACACTATAGAAGGTTAACCCTTTCACTGCCACACTACAGAAGGTTAACCCTTTCACTACCACATTACAGAATGTTAACCATTTCACTGTCACACTACAGAAGGTTAACCCTTTCACTACCACACTATAGAAGGTTAACCCTTTCACTGCCACACTACAGAAGGTTAACCCTTTCACTGCCACACTACAGAAGGTTAACCCTTTCACTACTATCACACTACAGAAGGTTAACCCTTTCACTGTCACACTACAGAAGGTTAACCCTTTCACTGTCACACTACATAAGGTTAACCCTTTCACTGCCACACTACAGAAGGTTAACCCTTTCACTACCACACTATAGAAGGTTAACCCTTTCACTGCCACACTACAGAAGGTTAACCCTTTCACTGCCACACTATAGAAGGTTAACCCTTTCACTACTATCACACTACAGAAGGTTAACCCTTTCACTGTCACACTACAGAAGGTTAACCCTTTCACTGTCACACTACATAAGGTTAACCCTTTCACTGCCACACTACAGAAGGTTAACCCTTTCACTACTATCACACTACAGACGGTTAACCCTTTCACTGTCACACTACAGAAGGTTAACCCTTTCACTGGCACACTACACAAGGTTAACCCTTTCACTACCACACTACAGAACCCATCTGTAGTGTGTGGTAGTGAACGGGTTAACCTTCTGTAGGGTGGTAGTGAAAGGGTTAATTCCGAATCAAACCGTGTGCAACAATAGTGCTCTAAAGCCAAATCCAAAGTCCTCACGTTATAGAATGATCAAGAGCTGCAGACTCAGGAGCCTCGACCGACCAATCCATTATATTGTGTCTCAACAGCTTGTGCTTCACAAGCGCCGCATTTAACTTAATAAGTCCCTGGTGACCGGGGTGACAATGAGCGTTCTCGCCGGTGGTCTGAGGGCACCATGTGTGTTTCTCATGCTCCTTCCTGCCCTCTCCTGCCCCCATACACCTGTCCTGCCCCCCCCCCCCCTTCATTTCACCGCCCTGTTGAGCCTCTCGTTCACTTGAACCACACTAAGGTCTGCACTGTCAGCCCCTATAGCCCAGCTCCTCCGTCAGTTGCCACTGCGACAGACTCAAAATAGACTTTTAACTGACACTTTAACCTATGTGCATGCTTGCGTGTGTGTGCGTGTGTACATGTGTGTGAATATGCACACGCACGCACACACACACTTACACACACACACACACACACATACACATACACATACACATACACATACACACACACAGACACACACACGCGCACACACACACACACACACATACACATACACATACACATACACACACAGACACACACACACACACACACACACACACACACACACACACACACACACACACACACACACACACACACACACACACACACACAGGACCACTTTGTTCCCAGAGATTAAATATGACGGGAACTGGAAGTGCAGGTTCTTTCTGAGTTATTTTACAGCCAATCAGGATGCAGAATTTTACACTTTGCATTCCATGGAGTGTTTTAGTTCTCGTTACATTTTTTAACGGCCCCCCAGAAGTTTGCACGTCTGAAATGGTGGACATTTGCAGATGTCTTTCATATCTACGGCGTTTTGCATTTCTGTTCCCTGTTAACTCTTTCACTACCACACTACAGCAGGTTAACATCATTACACCTGGGTCCATTCTCTTTGGATCAAATAACAAACTGAGCAAGGCCGACGGCTTCTCTGTTACAGTGGGTGACAATATTGTCACAAGGAAAGAGGAAATTACCTACCTGAGTTCCATCCTAGAGGCAAATCTTTCCTGTGACAAAATGGCATTCAATGTAATAAAAAAAAGTCAACCAACGAACTCGATTCTTGTACCGGATCTCCTCTCTGGTAAACAAGAATACCATGAAGACTCTGGCAGGAGCACTCATTCAAGGGTACTACGACTATGCTTGCACCTCATGGTACCAAAGCACCTCAAAGGCACTAAAAACAAGATTACAAACATCACAAAACAAACTGGTCAGACTACTGCTTGACCTGACTCCTAAAACCCACCTCACCCCTGCCCACTTTGACAATCTAGGATGGCTTAGAGTAGACGACAGAGTACAGCAGCTTGCAATGGGCCTTGTCTACAAGATACACTACACCACTAAGGTACCCATGTACAGAAACACCCTACCCACAGCCGTAAAATAATGTGAATACCTACCCACCTTCAAAACCGCTCTCAAAGAGCACCTACGGGAGGCTGCAATTCAAAACTGGCCCCTGTAAATGTCCATACGCCCCCCGCACCCACCCAACCCGCTCCTAATGTACAGTTTCCTCCCCCTCGAATGTATATAGTTTCTGTTAGGATCTCTGTTTAACAGTACTGTATATTTGTAGCTTCTATCCCCAGGCCATCAGGCTGCTAAACGAACAATAAACACTATGCAACAACCATCAAATGCACACAGCACACACATCCACACGCACACACTCACTTAAACAAACAACACACTGCAGCACCCACTCTCCACACTTTAGATCACACAAACACACTTTATATTTATTGATAAAGGATTTGCACTACAACTCGTACACCTACTGTAAATTGTACATAAATTGCACCACATCCTATTTCTGCCTTGCACTATATAGTATTGTATATTAGTACACTACACAGTATTGTATATTATATGGTAACTCAGTTACGTCTACTCTGCATCGAACATTGTACAAATGTCTATACTGAACACTGTGACCTCATTTTTTTACTTCTAATTTACATGCTATACTATGTTATTTTATTTCATACTTATCTTGTCTTGCACAGTCTCTGGAGCGTAACAGTAAGAAGCATTTTGTATAAAAGTATTCTGTACTTCTGTATGACAACTATTAAAGAAACTTGAAACTTGTATATCTTGTATATCATAAATGTAACATTACTGTATATCTGTATGTCTTGTATGTCATAAATGTCATGATATATATCTGGTATGTCATAAATGTCTAGATGTAGCAGTACTGTCTATCTGTATGTCATATATGTCCTGATGAATTGAAAATGGGGGACCCTGATGTAAACAAGATGAAAGTCTTTCTCTGGTCTGCATCCCCTTAACAATTGTGTGTATTGAGCCGTACTGTATTGTACCCATTCTGCAATCTGTTAATAAAGTTTTCAATCAATCAATCAATCAATGAGATAGTGTGAGAGGTGTGAGAAGAAGCTGTTGTTGGGAACAGGGTGGAAAGGAATCCCATCCTGAGCATGATATGAGAGCAAAATGGCAGCTGTGTTAATATCACCTATTTCAAGCTTAGTACAGGTTACAAACCAGTTAAACCTGACTAGAGCCTGCACCTCTTTTTTTTTAATCCACTTTTTCTCCCCATTTTCTATTTTTCTCCCATCCCAATTTCGTATCGTCCAATTCTCCCCTCCCCTGTCTTGAACGTTGCTAGACTATGCCTCCCACTGGTCGGCTGTAGTGAGGATAGAAGCCTTGCATCACGTGTCCCCTCCGGTACACAAGGAGGCAGCCTGACGCATCTTTTCACCGCAGCAGCTCGAACTCTCAGTGGCGAGGAGTAACGCGTGGGAGGCTCACGCTGCCCCCGACACTTCCTGTTTCCGCCGCACCGGCGTCACCAAACCGACCTGTAGGAGTCGCTGTCCACAACGTCCAATCCCCACCCACCGGCTTCCCCACCCTCTAACACTTGCCAATTGTGTTAGTATGACGGCCGGCCAGAGCCGGTAGCAACGCCGAGAGCTGGGCTCGAACCCAGCATCTCCTGCGTTAGCGGCGAGCGCCTTGCCCACTGCGCCAATCAGCCGCCTGAGCCTGCACCTCTTTAACATGTAGCCCAGATATGAGAAGCGTGGATTTGTGAGCAGTTTGTCTTCCCTTGAAGTGTTGAGGGTTTAAAAATTATGAATCCAGGGGTCAAGCCTTTTACGGTGTAAATGTAGTTCATAAGACCCACCTCTCCACACCTTTTTCCCACCTCACTTTACGTCTGATCTACACAAAGTCCCGGAGTCACGCTCTGACACGGTCCATCTCCGTGCGTCTGTCCGACCTGTCAGTGTGTCCGTCTCTCGCTCCGACAGAGGTGGCCGTCTCAGATGCCCGATGATGACGACAGCGGAGCGAGGCCCCCCGTGACCTTATGGTCCTCCGCGGAGAGAGAGGGGCCCGCCAAGGACAGCTGAACGGTCCCTGAAGGGTCCTTGAGAATCCCAGTCCTCTTCCATTAAAATAGAAAGGGGCCCCAAAAAAAATCTCCCCACCGTTTGAAAGGCGATCCGGGGCCGGCTCGGGTTTCAAAACAAGAGCGGCGGCCGCGGCGCACTCGCGGGATTAGCTGCTGGTGGTGTTGCCTGGCAGAGTGGTGGCTCTATAGTAGACTACTTAACAACATGTGACGAATGACGGGCCAATTTTGGTTTTATCGGCGTTGGCGTCGGTCTGCGTGCGAGGGCCAGTGTTCCTGCTGGTCGAGGCCTGGCCAGTGTACTGTTCACACGCACACACCGTCCGTCTGTCTGTCTGTCTGTCTGTCTGTCTGTCTGTCTGTCTGTCTGTCTGTCTGTCTGTCTGTCTGTCTGTCTGTCTGTCTGTCTGTCTGTCTGTCTGTCTGTCTGTCTGTCTGTCTGTCTGTCTCTTTCTCTCTGTCTCTCTCTCTCTGTCTGTTTCTTTCTGTCTCTCTCTCTCTCTTTCTGTCTATTTCTTTCTGTCTCTCTCACTCTCCCTCTCTCTTTCTTTCTGTTTCTCTCTCTCTTCCTGTCTCTCTCTCTCTCTCTCTCTCTGTCTCTTTCTCTCACTATCTCTCTCTCTTTCTGTCTCTCTCCCCCCTCTCTCTCTCTCTTTCTGTCTCTCTCTGTATCTGGTATGTCATAAATGTATAGATGTAGCAGTACTGTCTATATGACAGTATATGACTATATGACATACACATCTGTATGTCGTGTATGTCATATATGTTATGATGAATTGAAAATGGGGGACACTGATGTAAACAAGATGAAAGTCTTTCTCTGGTCTGCATCCCCTTAACAATTGTGTGTATTGAGCTGCACTGTATTGTACCCATTCTGCAATCTGTTAATAAAGTGTTCAATCAATCAATCAAAACTCTTTCTCTCACCATCTCTCTCTCTCCTCCCTCTCTCTCTCTCTCTCAATTGAAATTGAGCTTTATTGGCATGATACACTGCGGTACATATTGCACGTTTTCGTTCAAACATGAAATCACGCCTGTGTCTCCAATCTCAGTTATCACTGTTTCAAAAGTATTTGTAAATACTGTGAATTAAAAGATGATATTCACCAATGTGTTCGTAATCAAATTAGCCTGCGGTAATCCCGTTACATTAAATCGGTTGCTCCCCACCCCTGGTCTCATGCACATGTAGGCTCCACACACACGACCACCGAGGCAGAGTCAGAGAGTTGTCCTGAGGGACAGTGAGTTCACACTGGGACGTATATATTCAGTACATGGCAAGAACAGGTGCTATGAACCGGAAAAGGAGAGCGCACATACATCATACATCTGTCTGTGATCGGGGCGTGTCTCTGCACAGTTGACAGGGTACAGAATAGTGCAGAATAAGGAGGAAGTAACTTGTCTGGTCTGTTTAACGGCCACATGGCTGCTAGTGTGCACGCTCACACACTAGCAGCCACTTTGACACTTTAACATGAGCGGGCACACACTCATGCCGCACACACCCACACTTATTGCCAAAAGGAAAGGCCACTTTAAACTAGTATTAGCAACAGTAACAGTGTATTGCACTACCAAAGCTACCTAGCATGTCCTATATACTCTGTAAATAACTATGTACAAATGCCGAGATGTCACACCATGTTGCCTGTTACCTGTTATTGCACAATGTTTTTTGTATTGGATTCTATTATATGTTGTACCACTGTATTGCACATCGTTGCGGGCAAGACCACCCGCATTTCATTGTATACTCGTATGCCGTGACAAATAAAACTCTTGACTTGACTTGACTTGACTTAAATGTCACTGTATGGTAATATAACAGAGAGGTGCTGTATGTGAGCACATGAACGTACAAAAGGTCATGCGGTATAAGTCACGTAACTTACAGCTCATGTATGTACAATATGGGCCATACACACGTGCACGCGCGCACACTCACACACACACAGACACACACACAGGCACGTGCACACATAGAGGCCAAGGGGTGCTTGAGCACCTGCCTTTTTGAGCCTCATCAAAAAAGTGCCCTTTTTGAAAAAAATAAAAATAAAAAAAATTACCGTTACACATATAGACTGCCCTTCCAACTGAAAAATGTCAGGATAGAATCAAAATATTAGGTAAAGAGAGAGAGATGCCCCATATTCCATTGCAGTTTGCACGGCCTCCTCAGCGTGCCTCTCCGCGGACGTATATATTTTATGCATAGCGTGGTGATGATGATGATGATGATAGAAACCGCTGTGGCGCATACAGTTGAATGCTGGTATTACACTCACTGAGGGACACGAAGAAGTCAAGTCCGATGGGATTTGGGAATCTCAAATACAAATCGGGATTGGAATAAAAAATGCATTTATATTAAACAATACAGAATATACAGCACTTCTTGGGGTCTGTAGGGTAAGCACTTATTCCCTCCCCCCTGAACATTTATGGAGATGTATGGGCCTTTTAAGTCAGTGATAAAAGTGTCTTTCAAGGATAAGTGAGCTCCTGCACTGATTATTATAGTTCAATATTCAATATTTGATCACCAAAACCCCCCAAAAAGCATAAAAAGGGGGCCCCCGCCCGAAAAGGGACCTTAAAAATCATGCTCGCGCGCTCCGTTAATATATACACACAAGTGTAGTGCCCTTTTCAGCCTTTGAGCACCTGCTCCTCTAAAGTCCTGTGCACGTCCCTGCACACACACACACACACACACACACATTCAGTCATTAGAGTTAGACCAAAGAGTTCTAATACTCTACATTCCATTAGACCCACTACACTTTATAATAACTAGAATGGGAGCTCAGTGGAGGTATGCTATAGTCGGTAATAAACATTTCCCCCCAATGAATGAAGGACGTATTGTCATGCACCTCCAAGCGGCACGGTGGTGTAGTGGTGTAGTGGTTAACACTGTCGCCTCACAGCTAGAAGGTCCTGGGTTCCAGGTTTCCGCGTTGCCAGTTACCCAGGTGGGGTATCTCCCGGGCCTTTCTGTGTGGAGTTTGCATGTTCTCCCCGTGCTCGCAAGGGTTTCCCCTCCCGATAAGATAAACCCAATGGAAAAACATGCACAACAGATCACTAACGCTGTCGCGTCCCTGACGAAGACGGGCAGGAGCACTTGGATTGGTCCCCGGGTGCGGCGCACACTGCAGCCCTCGTCTGCTCCCAGCTGCCCTTGGGGGGGGGGGGGGGGGGGATGATGGGATGGGAGGTGCAGAGAACATTTCATTCAGCGACTCAGTGCATGTGTGTGTGTGTTCCTGTGGATTTCCCATTGCATGTGTGTGTGTGTGTTAAAATCTGCATGACAAATAAAGACTTCTTCTTCTACTTCTTCTAAGCCTCCAGGCTTTCCATCTCCTCTAACCCCTTGGTCTTCCCCCACTCTGTCCCAGCACTGTGGTCTCTCTCTCTCTCTCTCTCTCTCTCTCTCTCTCTCTCTCAATTGAAATTGAGCTTTATTGGCATGATACACTGCGGTACATATTGCACGTTTTCGTTCAAACATGAAATCACGCCTGTGTCTCCAATCTCAGTTATCACTGTTTCAAAAGTATTTGTAAATACTGTGAATTAAAAGATGATATTCACCAATGTGTTCGTAATCAAATTAGCCTGCGGTAATCCCGTTACATTAAATCGGTAGAGAACATTTCATTCAGCGACTCAGTGCATGTGTGTGTGTGTTCCTGTGGATTTCCCAGTGCATGTGTGTGTTAAAATCTGCATGACAAATAAAGACTTCTTCTTCTACTTCTTCTAAGCCTCCAGGCTTTCCATCTCCTCTACCCCCTTGGTCTTCCCCCACTCTGTCCCAGCACTGTGGGGGGTCTCTCTCTCTCTCTCTCTCTCTCTCTCTCTCTCTCTCTCAGGATGGGGTTCAGGTGTGTGGAGACCAGAGGAGCAGCTGATTACCCTGGCTCAGATGTCATCATGAGGCCAGATCATAACTTCTCGTATACCAGTCAGTCCTTATATTTAGCGCTCGTTCTTGTGTTCAGTCCTTTATCCGTTTGCCTTGTCTAACCTGTCTTGTCCTCCTTTGCTCACAGTCCTCTGCCTGGCTCCACACCCTGCTCCCGCGTCCTGGATCCCTGTGTATGACCTTCGACCTGCCCGACTACTTTTCTCCGTGTGAACCTCCTGGACTGTCTGAGAACCCGCCCCCGGCTACGACCCCCCCCCGCTTGTCTGACTACCCGTCTATGCATCTACTCCCTGGAATGTCTCAGAACATGGTTGCTGACATAATAAGGTTAGAGCAGATAGTGACAGAGGTTCACTGGGTTCCTTTGACCATGCTGGCGTGGAGGGCTGGGGGGTGATGGAGGGTTGGGATGGGTGAAGGGTGACAGGACGGAATGGGGTCATCGAGTGAATAAGGACTCTCAAAGCTGAGGAATGTGGGACAAGTCATACTCCCAAGATATGGAGAAGACTGTGTGGAGAAGAGTGGTTCTAGAACAGCGGTTCTCAAACTACGGGTCACGACCCAAAGTGGGGTGGCGGGTAGGTGACCGTGGGGCCACGCATTGAAAAAAAAAAAAAAGGAGAGATCGAGTTTTCCACCCGGCAGCTGTGTGTATTTGCCACGTCTCGTCCCTTCATCAACGGAGGCCGACACACAGTATTCCAATACACATCTCACTACATCCTGCGCAGGTATAATCGTGGGGGAGGGGGGGGGTCTGGTCTTTTGTGTGTAACCTGGACTCGCAATGAAAAGGTTTGTTGTCAGAAACAGCACCGGTTGGCCGCGATGCTCTGTGCATAACCAGCTGCTATACCACACTGAAGTGAGGTGGCTATCTCGAGGCAGAGTATTAAATCGCCTTTTTGAACTCAGAGGAGAAGCACGGATTTTCCTTGCAGACAAAAACGACCCATTGGCAGAGAAATGTGGTGATAATGAATGGCTGGCACAGCTGGCATATCTAGCCGACATCTTTGACCGCCTCGATGCGTTGAATCTGGGACTACAAGTTCGGGACACAGACCTGTTTGGACTCAGCTAAAATAGAGAGCTGGATTGAGAAACCCCCGTTAGTGGCACTCCAGGATAATCAGTGGAGATTTGGGGGTATAATTTACTCGGCTTGATGGCCTTTTGTAGGAACAGAATGTTGCAAAAAAGATATATTTTTGAAGCCCATCATTTGTAGCCAGTACCACTAGAAGGGCTCATTGAACAATTTCGGAGAGAGAGCGCGGACAATTTGGACAACTGGATCAAAGATCCGTTGATTACGCAGCATGACGCAGCAGGCCTCCCACTGTCTGAGCAGGAGGTGGCGGCGGAGCTCGTTGATCTTTTGTGTGACGAGCAACTGAAAGTCAAATTTACTTGTTCAGAAACAAGATATGGTAATAATAAGATAGGGTATTGTACTGCATTTGCAGATGGTAAATGCCTACACACAGCATACAAATAGGGGGTCATGATTAACAGCAGTGCATGATTTCAGGGAGTAGTGACAGCATGTCTAGAGGGGCGATCATAGCCGTAAAGTGACATGTAAGGGTTATTAATGGCTCTAGTGGCACCGGGCTTAGCGGAGCCTGTCATATGATAGCCATTAATGGTGTCAGGCCGATGATGGTTACAGTAGGGGTGAGGTCACTCTGGCCCCCGTTGGGGTGAGATACCCCGTCTGTGAATCTCACTGCATTCACCGCTGGAAATAGGTACACATGAATTATATACGCAGTTTATAAGATGTGGAGTGGTGTAGTCTGTAAGGCTGAGACGATATGCTATTTGTAAGAATCGATAAATCGGGAACAAATTTGTATTAGTATTTAAAAAAAAATATATTATTTAAACAACAAATTAATGTTTATTTTGCAGGAATTCTTTGTCGTTTTCCCGCCATCTTTAGTGATACAGATTTCCCCATTCAAAACTACCACAGTGATCCTTCTCATGTTACAGTCGGTGGTCTCTGGATGTGATGGAGGAGTGCACTGCATATTGAATGCACGGTGCAGAGTTGCAAATGCAACTGAATTTACATCAAATGGGGATGTTTTTTTTTTTGTTTTTTTTTTCTCTGTTTTTCTCCCCGTCCCAATTTTTTGTCATTGTGCCAATTCCCCCCCTCTCCTACCTGGTTGTTGTACGCATGTTCTCCTACGAGTCGGTACAAGGGCGTCCCGAAGCCGATCGCACGCTTCCTCCGATACGTGCGGCGACTGCCAGTGACGTCTTTTCACTTGGCAGCGAGGACTCTCATTGGTGAAGTGTAACGCGTGGGAGGGCATGCTATCTCCACCAAGTCCTGCCCCCGCTGAGCAAGCGCCGAGACCTGACCTGTAGGCGTCGCTGTCCACAACGCCAGATTCCCACCCACCAGCTTCCCACCCCCTAATACTGCCAATTGTATTAGTATGAACGACCAGCCAAGCTGGTAGCAACGCCGAGAGCTGGGCTCGAACCCAGCATCTCCTGCGTTGGTGATGAGCGCAATCTCCGCTATGCCACCTGACCGCCCCTTGAAATGGGGATGTTTTAACTAAAACATGCCACAAGACCTAGTATTTTAGTATAGTATAAAGTATTTATAAAAAGAAAAGTATAATAATAATTATTGATAAATCGATAAGTGGTCTCAGCCTCAGTAGTCTGTAGACGGTATATCATATACAACACCTTTGAAACCGTCCAGACCCACGGCTGCAAAAAGGGTTTCTATGCCACAATCCAAAAATAAAAGAAATCAATGGAGAAAAAACGGATAGAAAACATACAAGTACATAATCATAGAATAAATTAATTAAAGTCTCAAACCTATCTCAGCAAGGAATAATAATACGGATATCCTTACCTCCATCTGGACTCTTTTTGTATCACAAACAGTACTGTAATTGCAAATCTGGTATGTCATAAATGTATAGATGGAGCAGTACTGTCTATCTGTATGTCATGTATGTCATATATGTTACGATGAATTGAAAATGGGGGACCCTGATGTAAACAAGACGAAAGTCTTTCTATGGTCTGCATCCCCTTAACAATTGTATGTATTGAGCTGTACTGTACTGTACCCATTCTGCAATCTGTTAATAAAGTTTTCATTCATTCATTCATTCATTCATTCATTCAACAACACACAGGGTCATAGATGCGAAGCGCATTTCCTATGAGTCACCACTAGGGGCAGCAGAGCGACTGACTCATTATCTCATTATCGACTGAGACAATAGGAAAAGAGACATTTATCTCCATGGCTACTTCTGTCATCAGCTCTGGCAAAATATGCAGACCTTAGAGATGAATGGAGTGAGACGTAAAATAGCTTATACCATTAAAAGTAGAGAAGGCTTATTTGATTGAAGAACAACTGTGTCATGTTTGTTTAGGGTCTTTGTCACGTGTTGACATCTTAAACTCGGAATGTCATTCAGCGGTTTTAAAACGGGATTTTTATTATAATCTTGGGTGCATATACTGATGAAGTTTTTCACTTTTTTTGACATGAGGGAAATGCGGATGAGGCTAACTAACTAACTTAGATTAGTTCTGACATCAAATTTAAATGTTTTATTTACAATATTGAAATGCATCGATGCTGTTGCACGTCACGTCAGTTTTGTGAATGACGTTGGCGTTGACTTTTCAGCAAGGACGTCTCCTCTCATTCATCCTCACTGCCGATTGGCCTCCTTCTTACATGTAAACTATCTCAAATGTGATGTATATAGATGCGCTTTGCATCTAAAGACTGTGTGGGTTAAGTCTTATCATCATCATCATCATCATCATCATCATCATCATTATCATCACCATCATGACAAACGTCCAACATAAACAAAAACATAATAAATGAATTACACACAAAAAAGGCCTTGAAACAATCTTAGCACGGAATGATAACGGAAAAAAGTGTGGCGTCGTCTCATCGTCATTGTAAACATAGGTCCAACACAAACAAGGTCATGAATCATACACCCCAACAACAACCATGTCCTGTCACCCGGAGGGTGGTGAGAGACAGGGCTGTGACAGTCTATTCCTGGTGCTGACTGGAGACTGTATGTATTTGTGTGTGTGTGTGTGTGTGTGTGTGTGTGTGTGCGTGCGTGCGTGCGTGCGTGCGTGTGTGCGTGCGTGCGTGTGTCTGTGTGTGGGTGGGTAATGAATGTATATGTACAGTATATGTGTGTTTTACTGTGTGTCCCTGTCTACTTTCAAAGGCGTGAACTCAGGGGGGGGGCAGAAGGCATTTGACCGATGATATGGTAGAACATGCATGTTAAAAAGGAAAGTTATGTGTCTGCATGCGTATCACTTTTGTCTCGTGTGTGTGTGTGTGTGTGTGTGTCTGTCTGTGTCTGTGTGTGTGTGTGTGCGTCTGTCTGTCTAGCTGGGATCTATGCCCAGTCTACTACGTACACAAACAAACACACACACACACACACACACCCACACACACACACCAGTGGCGGCTGCTGACCAAATTATTATATTATATTATATATTAAATTATATTTTTAAAACATCCCCATTCCTCCCAGGTGTCAGGCTCCTCATTAGCTTCCATTCATTTTGGGGACCATGTTTAAATATCATACTTCTGAAGTATAAACAAACTATACTGCTGTGACGATTTCAATAAAACAGACCATTCTGAGTCAATGGTACATGCTTGTACAACTGTACAAGCAAAACTGTACATTGGAATATCTAACATGTATTTACCACCTTCCTCTGCACAAGGCCACAGATGGGTTTTATGTAACACAAGGACAATTACGTGGGTAATTCGAAAGTAAATGCACGCATTTCAGCCACACACACGTCATGACACACTGGACGCAGCGGCCCAATATATATATATATTTTAAATCCACTCACCATTTGATGTACTTCTTACGAGGAAATAGTGTCCCTCCCATCTGATCACTTGTAAATTAAATCCATCCTTCAATATTTTCTGATGAAACGTTCAATGACCTCGTCTGCTTGCAAACAGGCAATGCAACAAACAGCAGTCTTTTGTGATCTAATCAATCCTTCATTTGCGTGAGGATGCTGTCGAAATCCACTAAACATTGTTCTGTTGATATAATAAAAAATATATATATCATCAAACGATGCACAATAAGTTCATGAATAATAACAAAACACTCCACCCTGGGCCTGGTAGCTGCGCCGCTGCGGTGGTAGCTCTTTAGCTACGTTAGCTCCAACAAGTTAGCTTCTTCAACAAATGATTTTGTAAACAAACGCAGCCGAGGCGCGTGATTTTTTCCATAGCCTATGTTTGCGTCTTCGCAAACACAGCCTATGGAAAAAAAATCACGCCGCTGTGCGTCTCTGATTGGATCATAAGTTTGTGTGGCATGGCGTGAACGCCAATCAATCGCGTGTGCATACTGTCACTAACCCGCCTACCCTATTTTGATTGGATAATTATATTCCTAAGATCAACCTGTGCAGTTTATTTGCACTGAGTGATTGACAGCTCGCCATTACTGCAGTTATGGGAGCAGGCCTGATCAGAGAGCTCAGAGCTGTCACTTGGCCATTTTTGAAGAAAATACATTTTCACTGGCATTTTTTTACAGAGGAAAACATTTCTAATAATAAAAAAAAATTATAATAATAAAAGAAATATATATATATATATGTAAATTAATAATAATTATGAGTGAAGTTCTGCCTCACGTGTTGTCATGGAATAACCTGCACTGACACACACACACACACCAACCCAAACTCACCCTTTGACACTAAACCATCACCTCCACTATCTCTGCCCCTTTCCTTCTCACCTCGCCCCCTTTAAATTTCTCTCTCTCCTCCCTCACTTTCCTTCCCTGGCGCTCCTCTCTCTTTTCTCATCCATCAAGTCTGTTTTCCTTCTCGCCATCGCTCACTGTCATTTTTTTTTCATTTGTCAGTGTCTTTCATATCGGTATATCGTATGACTTCTTTGTCTGGGTCTCGTCTATATGGCGTCCCCTACCCTCTGGAACTCTCCCCCCCCCCCCCCCCCCCCGAAATCCGCAACGCCCCAACCCTGGACACCTTCAAAACTGCTCTTAAAACACACCTCTTCACCAAGGCTTTTCCCCATCAGTTAGTTTAGATTAGATTAGGTCCATTATCCCTTACCTGCCCTCATCCCCCTTCCCCCCCCCCCCCTACTTCCCTAGCCCTATTTTTTGTCCTGATTGTGAAGCGACCTTGGGTTCTATGAAAGGCGCTATAGAAATTTGATCTATTATTATATATGTGTCCCTCCCCTTGCTGCCTGCTCCTCCCCTTTCTCCCCCTCCTCCCCTCCTCCTCCTCCACCTCCCCCTCTCCTCCCCTCCTCCTCCCCCCCGCTTTTTCTGTATGAGCTCCTGGGAGTGTGCTAGATCAAAATAGATAAAAAGTATAAAATAGAAAAAGTCAAAAGTATGTAAAATAAAGTGTTTGTATATACATATATACAATATAAAATACAGAGTAAAAAGAGTAACAGTGAGGTACAATGCAGAAATGGGATGAGGTAAAAACTTAGGGTAAGGTGCAATGAGATATGAATTGTAGTGCAAATCTCTTTACTAATAAATATAAAGTGTGTTAAAGTGCCTAAAGTGAGTAAAGTGGGTGTTAAAGTGAGTGTTTAGTTAAAGTGAGTGTGTACGTGTGGATGTGTGTGCTGTGAGTGTAGATGATGGGTTGTTACATAGTGTCATTGGGTCTCATTCCCGAATATTTTCCAACGAGTTCTCTTGGAAGACTTATCTTGGAACCGACTGAGACAGAATCAACAACAAGTTCACTCTGAGTCCCCAACGCATGGGGAAGATGTCTTAAGTGGCTCAAACTATCACAGCTGTGATATCTGCGTTGAAGAATGTCACCAGTCTGAAACATGAACGCGAGTTTTATGTTTTATTAGGAGAGCAGCAAAGATACTGCGCTGCCCGCCCCGTAGACCATAGTACAGTCCACGATGCACTCTGGCGGCCTTAAACTGATCTTTTTCAAGTTCCAAGTTTTAATACTCTTATCAACATGAGTCAACAAATGCTTGCTTTATGCAGCCATTTAACACAAAAGGATGACCCTCATGCATTGCAAATTTGCATCAAATTCTAAACAGAGTGATGCACAAAATAACTTAAAAGAAAATTGTCATTTAAAACAATGAATAAAGTGTGCATGAAATAATAGGGGAAAGAAAACGTTAGGAACTTGTTACATTCACCCACACAAGGGCTGAGTAATCACCCCCCCCCCCCCTCGCTCTCACACACACTCTCCCAGCTCTCTTTCTCTCTTGCCCCTTCCTCATCTCTCTCACCCCCCTCTCTCTCTATATATATCTCACACACACTTCAGAAACAAACATAGTATCAATGAGAGCATCAATAATACACCGGAGTGAAGTCTAGTAAAAAAAAAAAATATATATATATATATATATATATAAATACAAATATATTTTTTTCTTAAAAGTGAATCGTGAGTAAAAAAAAATTGTGGCGTTAATAGAATCGGGCGATAACGCGTTAATACTGCGTTAACTTTGACAGCCTTAATTATTATATATTATGCTAGTATGTAGCTTGTCAGTCAGTCATACTGTACATACAGAACCTTGTAATTGTGGAGAGCAAGCGTCTAATACAGGGGTTCTCAAACTTTTTCATACCGTGGGTCCGTGACCCCATTATATTTAGGATTTTCTTTTGTATATATATATAATATCAAAATAAAAGCACACGTTGAACTTGATCATGCATATTTATTAGAAAATGTAATTACAGCACTATGTTATCAATACACATTTATAAAACGAGGCATACTTAGTCAAAATATGTTGCCAAAAGATTTTAGTTTTTTTTTGTTTTACTTTCCAATGCGCTGTCACCTACCCGCGACCCCAATTTGGGTCACGCCCCATAGTTAGACCACTGGTCTAATATAACATACTAGTATGTAGATTGTCAGTCATAATCAGTGATGTACCGAAGGTTATCCTATAACTGTAGTTACATGAGTCTTTTGGGAGCGTTCTGCTCCCTATGGGATGTCCCAGAGTCACCTAGCGTGACCTTGAAAGAATTCCGCTACTTGCACCTTTACTTGCCCGGCCACGCCCCTTCCGCTCATATGCATATAAGCGAGGGGCGTGACCGTACTCCACCTTCCCGAGTCTTGACCTTCGGTAGGAAGACAAACAGGGGTCCTCAGTGAAGTCGGGAGCAGAACGCTTCCAAAAGACTCATGTAACTACAGTTATAGGATAGCCTTCTTACACATGGGACATAGGCCGGAGCAGGACGTGGATAGCCCGACAAATACACCCGCTGAGGTCCCCTACAACCATCAGAACACCGGGGAGGGTCCGGGCCCCCCACCCCCCCTGGTGAGGGGTGGGGGGGGGGGACAGGACACCGACAGTGCGAACGAGGGCACAGCACCCACAAACGCACATGGTGAGCAGACCACGGGACAGAAGGGCCCCCAACTACCCGGTTGCACGCCCCGCACGCTACCAGGGAACGTACGTGAAACAAAAGCCTGCGTCACAGCTCCCACACCTCATGGGGTCGGGGTCATTAGACCCCGACGCAACCCGCGAGGCATTCTGAGGGGTCGGGATTCAAAAACCCGACCCCGCGGATGAAGCCGTAGCAGCGGGGCGCGAAGGAGGTCCCAGCCCCAGGCCACACAAGGCGGACTTACCACCGAGTCCGGGGGCCAGGACCCCCAGAAAAGGGGCCTGGTGAGGTCAACGAGGCCGCGGCATCAAGACCCCTCCAGGCGTTCACTGGTGACACCACCCTCTACACCGCCAGGCACGCCGCGAAGACCCCCTGAGGAAGAGGCTCTGAAAACTCCCAGAGGAGGAGGCTCTGTAAGGAGGTTCCCTCTCTGAGGAGGAGGCTCCGCCGAGGGGGGGGAGGCTCTGAAACTCCCTGAGGAGGAGGCTCCGAGGCTCTCTGAGGAGGCATCCCCCCACAATCTCGTGGGGTCAGCTGGCGCACCGGGGAGACAAACACTCCAAGGAGGTTGATCCCTCAATCCAGGCCGACAGGTAACCAGAGCAGAACTTGACCTGCGCCCGGAGGACTGCGAACTACACAGGCACGCCTAAAGGGGCCTAAAAGTATCCCGGGTGGGGAGGGAAGGGTGTTCGGTATGCTGTGCACAATGTCACAATCTCGTGGGGCCAAGAACCTCACGGAATCGGGGTCAACCGACTCCGCCACGAACCCTGACCCTGCCAATTTATTAATCACGCAGGGTGGGGGTTCAGAGAAAGAGTTTGGCACAATTGGCAGACGTCAGGAAACATGCGGGGGCATACTCTCGAGGAGTCAAACCCAGGCTCCACCAGAGAGTTGACTCCGCTACCGGCACACCGGGAGACAACCATCCCAACAGAAAAGGGTTATGCTCCCTTAACCCATTAAAAAACCGGGAAACACAACTGCGCGTATACACAGGCTATACAATGCAGTTCAAGGCGTTTCAGGTTTAAAAAAAAAAGGTTAAGCCAGGCCAACAGGTAACGAGGGCCGACCTTTGCCTGTGCCTGGGGGACCGGGAACTACACAGGGATGCATAGAGGAGCTGACTGATAATAAGCAGCCCCCCGACAGCCCCCTCCCACCCCTCGGTTGAGCAGGGAGGGAGGGGTGAAATGAATGGAGAAAGGACAAAACCCACTCAACAGTTTTTGCAAAAAGGTACAACATAGTATTGACCAATGCACACAACTGTTAAGAGGATGTAGACCCTCTTTAGAGGAAGTCGTTTGTCTTGTCTACATCGGGCTCCCCCGTTTTAACTCATAGTGGCATTTTTTATGACACACAACATTCATGATATCAACCTCTGTGGCGTCCGGCCCGCCGTGGCATTTCCCCCCCCGGAAAAGCTCAGGGCCCTTCGGGGCAATCAGAACGTATCTGTGACCCAGCGGGCAACGGGTTAAACTGATCCGGTCCGGCGTGAGGGGGTTAGGTACACGTTTCGATCAAAAAACATCACAGGGGGCGCCACCAAGACGGTCTGCACGCGAACGTACAACCCCCGGTGGCCCACCTAACAGGCGTGAAACCCCCCCGCCGATGTTTGATCTACCCCGTCATTTCCCCCCGGAGATGCATGCGAGTCTTCAAGTCTAACCTATAGTGCGCTGGTGCTCGGTAGAGATAAAAACCTCCTTCCCGGGCGGCGGCATAAAAAACGCTGTTTTATGTTGTTGGTCAAACCAGGGCGCGCCTGTCCCGAAGGCGGATTCAAATATTGAAAAACACGCCTGGGCCAGCGCTGATACCGGTCCCATAAGACCAAACGCTGATTTATGTAGGCTCGTAAAACCCGAGAACGGTGGCGGCGAATTCTAACAAGAAAGAGCCCCTACAACGTTTCCCCCCCCACCTGCCTGGGACGACCAGGAGGGAGCCGGTCCCGAAAGACACTGACACTGGGTTTATATACAGAGCCTAGGAAAAAACCCTGTCAATTCCGCTCTTTTTATTTAAGAGGGGTAAACAAACGATATTCTCCTTTGGTTCATTACAATTTACTCAAGCCTAGTAACAGACACACTATTTCTGACACTGGGAATACATTCCCTGAGATCCATAGATGTCCCTAGATTCAGATACCAAGAACATGCAAATGGACAATTAAAAAAAAAATCTGTAAATGTTTATTCTACGTCCTTATGGAATGAGTAACAAAAAAAAAGAAAACACACATTGACGAGCAAAGAGCCACATGCGGCTCGCGAGCCGTGGGTTGGCCACCCCTGCGCTATACGCTTTCCACACATCTGGAAAATGTCCCCTAGCAGGCTCCTGAAGAGGACACCCTCTTTTTGTGTGTGCTGTCAATAGATTAAAGAAAATTAATAGATGAATCGCATTTTTCTACTTAAGAGTAGACCGAAGCTTGTAACAGATATTCACTTGAGTAAAATCATGGAATTAATGTAGAATCAACACAAAGAAAGTATATTTAGATTCAAAGACTATTTTAATAGCTTTCTTTGATCTTTGAATACAGTTTCTCTCCGGTGAAATACAAATGTTCAACAAAACCATCAACATAGTTAGGCCTTCTAGAGTCCAAGTGGAATCATGTTTAGTTAGGCCTTCTAGTGGAATCATGTTTAGTTAGGCCTTCTAGTGGAATCATGTTTAGTTAGGCCTTCTATAGTGGAATCATGTTTAGTTAGGCCTTCTAGTGGAATCATGTTTAGTTAGGCCTTCTAGTGGAATCATGTTTAGTTAGGCCTTCTAGTGGAATCATGTTTAGTTAGGCCTTCTAGTGGAATCATGTTTAGTTAGGCCTTCTAGTGGAATCATGTTTAGTTGGGCCTTCTAGTGGAATCATGTTTAGTTAGGCCTTCTAGTGGAATCATGTTTAGTTAGGCCTTCTAGTGGAATTGTGTTTAGTTAGGCCTTCTAGTGGAATCATGTTTAGTTAGGCCTTGGAATCATGTTTAGTTAGGCCTTCTAGTGGAATCATGTTTAGTTAGGCGTTCTAGTGGAATCATGTTTAGTTAGGCCTACTAGTGGAATCATGTTTAGTTAGGCCTTCTAGTGGAATCATGTTTAGTTAGGCCTTGGAATCATGTTTAGTTAGGCCTACTAGTGGAATCATGTTTACCACAGTACCCCCCCCCCCCCCCCACCCAATCCAATGTACAGTTTCTACGTCAAATGTATATACTCTTTTTTTTTTGACTCTTTTTGTATCACAAACAGTACTGTAATTGCAAATCTGGTATGTCATAAATGTATAGATGTAGCAGTACTGTCTATCTGTATGTCATGTATGTCATATATGTTACGATGAATTGAAAATGGGGGACCCTGATGTAAACAAGACGAAAGTCTTTCTCTGGTCTGCATCCCCTTAACAATTGTATGTATTGAGCTGTACTGTACTGTACCCATTCTGCAATCTGTTAATAAAGTTTTCAATCAATCAATCAATCAAGTTAGGCCTTCTAGTGGAATCATGTTTAGTTAGGCCTTAGTGGAATCATGTTTAGTTAGGCCTTCTAGTGGAATCATGTTTAGTTAGGCCTACTAGTGGAATCATGTTTAGTTAGGCCTTAGTGGAATCATGTTTAGTTAGGCCTTAGTGGAATCATGTTTAGTTAGGCCTTCTAGGGTCCAAGTGGAATCATGTTTAGTTAGGCCTTCTAGGCATATTCATAGTTTTGTCGAATGCATAACATGACTTTATGTTCAGATAGGCCACAGAGTTTACAATATTCAATAAATGGGATGATATTTCAATAGAATTACTGTACATTTCAATGCCTGGCTTTGAATATTTTTGAACACCCATCTATGAGATCAGTCCACGATCCAGTTAATTTGCGGCAGCAGCGACTTTATAGTAGAAAATGATCCATCCAGTCCATCTCAACATTATCCTCTTCTCTTTTGATTTACGTCAGCTCCAGTTGCCACCCGTATCCACTTCGGTTGCCAAATGCCGTCACCCTAGGGGCAGGGGGAAAGATCCATGTATTTTTTTTTTATATTAAAAGGAACACTCCAACGTTATTGAAATGCACCCTACCGTCTTCTCCAGAGTCAGACAAGAAGATAGATACCGATTTCCTCTCCGTGTTCAGTAGAAAAAATGAAAAATTTGAAAAATGTGTGTTCCTTTAATATAAAGCCTCTGAGTTTTACTACATTTTATTCAGACATTTGGTTGATCGCATTTGTACAGTACCAGCATAGAGGCAGATGAAAATCTTACTTTTATTATAATTGTTTTTTTTTTTAACTTGAATATAAAATTATCATAGCTTTATGTGCTAGCCTAGGGTCCATGAAACTCATTAAATCATGGTATATCTAAAGATAACTTACTGAAAGTTTGGATACAATATTTCCATCTGCCAGCATCGGCATGAAGCAACCGATTAAACACTAATAATCCAAAAAGCTTATTTTCCCCAAATAGGGATTTTTTTTGGCCTATAGCTGGTTATAACTCTGTAGTTAAACGTTCCTGTCAGTGAAACCAAATGAACGGGCTACATTGAGGCTTGTGTTTATATATATTATATAAATATATTATATAACATTTTAATTGGGAAAATCAGATCACACCCCAACTAGGCCCCATGTGGCTATATTTTTAAGTGAAAGAAAAAACAGTAATTGCTCACATTATAATTCTGTAAATTATTATAAGAGGGCGACTGTTACCAGTATTAAGGGCACATAGGCCTGCATACAGGCCACTCCTACAAAGTATAAAGTTGTTCATTGGCATGTAGGGAAGAAAATAATTAATAAACATTTGGTATATGCTAATAATGCTATACCCACCAACACAAGGGAGAGGTGACGGGAAACAAATTATTAAAATTTTTATTTAGAATAGTTTCTTCACAAAAAAAGAAAAAACCTACTGTATGTTCCACAGATTGAAGGAGGTTGTATACATTTTTGTTTTATATACTCATGTCCCCTTTGAGGCAAAAATTAAATATATAAATGAGCATGAAGTCTGGTTATCCCTTAGAAACGTTTGCTGTCTGAGAGGGCCACCCCCAGGAGACACTGTCCTCTGTCTGAGAGGGCCACCCCCAGGAGACACACTGTCCTCTGTCTGAGAGGGCCACCCCCAGGAGACACACTGTCCTCTGTCTGAGAGGGCCACCCCCAGGGAACACAGTGTCCTCTGTCTGAGAGGGCCACCCCCAGGAGACACACTGTCCTCTGCTGTCTGAGAGGGCCACCCCCAGGGGACACACTGTCCTCTGCTGTCTGAGAGGGCCACCCCCAGGAGACACACTGTCCTCTGCTCTGTCCGAGAGGGCCACCCCCAGGAGACACACTGTCCTCTGTCTGAGAGGGCCACCCCCAGGGGACACAGTGTCCTCTGTCTGAGAGGGCCACCCCCAGGAGACACACTGTCCTCTACTGTCTGAGAGGGCCACCCCCAGGAGACACACTGTCCTCTACTGTCTGAGAGGGCCACCCCCAGGGGACACACTGTCCTCTACTGTCTGAGAGGGCCACCCCCAGGAGACACACTGTCCTCTACTGTCTGAGAGGGCCACCCCCAGGGGACACACTGTCCTCTACTGTCTGAGAGGGCCACCCCCAGGGACCACTGTCCTCTACTCTGTCTGAGAGGGCCACCCCCAGGAGACACACTGTCCTCTACTGTCTGAGAGGGCCACCCCCAGGGACCACTGTCCTCTACTGTCTGAGAGGGCCACCCCCAGGTGACACACTGTCCTCTGCTCTGTCTGAGAGGGCCACCCCCAGGGACCACTGTCCTCTACTGTCTGAGAGGGCCACCCCCAGGTGACACACTGTCCTCTGCTCTGTCTGAGAGGGCCACCCCCAGGAGACACACTGTCCTCTACTGTCTGAGAGGGCCACCCCCAGGGGACACAATGTCCTCTGTCTGAGAGGGCCACCCCCAGGGGACACACTGTCCTCTACTCTGTCTGAGAGGGCCACCCCCAGGGACCACTGTCCTCCGGGGACAAATAAAAGATGCAATTACCCACAGGAATAACACGTTGGGGTCTAATCCAACCATGTCTGCATAACATAAATGATGTTTTTTTTTTATTTCAACCAAAAATGCTTAAACAATAATGTTAGTGATAGAAGGGAACTCATTTTGTGCAAAAATGGAAAGCTTTCCAATAATCCAGACTTTGAGGCAGAATTGTTACAATAGCCAATAATCCATTTTCCAAAAGTGACGTCAGACTAACACCTCACTCACCTGCAAGGCGGGCTAGAAATAACGTTTAGCAAAAATCTGAACTCATCCATGGAAAAAAACTGAAAGATTGATCTGAAACAATTCAATATTGATTTTTGTTCCTATATATTTATTTTTCAGTCCTACGACAATAGGTGTAAAATGTAGGTTTCCTTAAGACAAATCTACCTATATCAAGCCCCGCCCTCTTTTCTTGATCCTCCCATCATTGGAGGATCGAGAAAAGAGGGCAGTGTTTGAGATAAGTCAATTACTATGCCGTCAGTCAAACTACATATCAGCCACGCATAAGAACCCCAAATATACAATTTAATAAAAAGGTCAATAAGGACAAGAATACAGGACAAACATTGTATCGTTAAAATATTCTACATAAAACACATTGACTCATACAAAACAGATGAAACTTCATGTGAAAAAGTTACAATAGTTGTGGTTCCCACATTTTTTCCCCATTAATTAGACCTATCTCAAACCCTGCCCCTTTTCTTGATCCTCCTATCACAGCTGTCGCTTACCTCGGACTTCCTCGTACAAACTTTGTTTGTACGAGGAAGTCAGAGGTAAGCGACAGCTGTGATTGGAGGATCAAGAAAAGAGGGCAGGGTTTTGAGACGGGTCCATTGTACTGGTTGGTCAGCAGGGGATCTGGGGGAGATAGCGTGAACCTCCTTACACGTTTCGCTCTCCCAGTGAAACTCCTCGTGTGTATCAGAGGAGACATGTGGTAGTCTACACCCTCCCCAGACCGACAGAGGAGACATGTGGTAGTCTACACCCTCCCAGACCAACAGAGGAGACATGTGGTAGTCTACACCCTCCCAGACCAACAGAGGAGACATGTGGTAGTCTACACCCTCCCAGACCAACACAGGAGACATGTGGTAGTCTACACCCTCCCCAGACCAACAGAGGAGACATGTGGTAGTCTACACCCTCCCCAGACCGACAGAGGAGACATGTGGTAGTCTACACCCTCCCAGACCAACAGAGGAGACATGTGGTAGTCTACACCCTCCCCAGACCAACAGAGGAGACATGTGGTAGTCTACACCCTCCCCAGACCAACAGAGGAGACATGTGGTAGTCTACACCCTCCCAGACCAACAGAGGAGACATGTGGTAGTCTACACCCTCCCCAGACCAACAGAGGAGACATGTGGTAGTCAACACCCTCCCCAGACCAACAGAGGAGACATGTGGTAGTCTACACCCTCCCAGACCAACAGAGGAGACATGTGGTAGTCTACACCCTCCCAGACCAACAGAGGAGACATGTGGTAGTCTACACCCTCCCCAGACCAACAGAGGAGACATGTGGTAGTCTACACCCTCCCCAGACCAACAGAGGAGACATGTGGTAGTCTACACCCTCCTAGACCGACAGAGGATGCATGTGGTACGGTAGTCTACACCCTCTCCAGACCAACGACAGAGTAGGGCTGGGCAATAAAACGATAACGATAATTATCACGATATATTTTCCTCAATATATAATAAAAAATATATACTTTTCTTTTTTATTGTGACCTGCAACAGGGCAGCTTTAAAACCAGAGACAGTGGACAGACTTGTCTTTCTTGCCTGCAACTTAAAGTAATGGCTTTTCTTGTCCAAATGACAATACTGACCAAATTGAGATTTATTTTTCTCTTGTCCATTTATTTAGTTTGCTTTCTAATTTAAAATACAGTTTGAAACCGTCTGTACACAGTAGGCTATGTGTGCTAGCAGAGCGAGTCACGGTGCACATGTGCGGTGGTTTGTCCACCAAAAAAGCGCCAAAAGAAACTAGCAGAGCCAGAACTGTTCAACTCCCCTGGAGCCACAGCCAGCAGAGAAGCCCGTTTACTTTCGCTTTCAAACCAGCTGCAGCCTGAGAACTGGAGTGTGAGGGGCTGTAACACTAAAGATGGCGGCAACGACAAAGAATTGCTGCAAAATAAACATACATCTGTTGTTTAAATAATAATAAAATAAAGATATTTTAATAATTTTTTATACTAATAAAAATATCGATAATTATCGATAGCGAGTGATATGAATTTTTTTATTGTGATAACATTTTTGGCCATATCGCCCAGCCCTACGACAGACGGACATGTGGTAGTCTACACCCTCCCCGGACCTACAACAGACAAGACATGTGGTAGTCTACACCCTCCCCGGACCAACGACAGATGAGACATGTGGTAGTCTACACCCTCCCCGGACCAACGACAGACAAGACATGTGGTAGTCTACACCCTCCCCGGATCAACGACAGACGAAACATGTGGTAGTCTACACCCTCCCCGGACCAACGACAGACGAGACATGTGGTAGTCTACACCCTCCCCGGACCAACGACAGACGAGACATGTGGTAGTCTACACCCTCCCCGGACAGACAGTAGGGCAGTGCAACGACCAGGGGGAATTGGCATAACGACAAAATTGGGGAGATGGGAGAAAAAAAAGTTAAATGTATGAATATGATTTCAACCGGAGTTCACATGACTTTTCCAGGTATTTCCTAATTTTCCTAAACATTTCGAGGCCTGGCAAACACTTTTTCAAAGTCCATAACATTTTCCGGATTTCCATGACTGTGGGAACTCGGACCTCTGAATAGTGATGAGGAAAAGCTTGTCTCCCATCATCCTTTGGCCTTTTTCAGGATGTTCTATAGATGGGGGAAAAACAGATTGCTGTTAGAAGGTGATTTCAAAGGTGATTTCACTCAGAATCAATCAAATCAAAAAGTTACAATGATCATTATAAGCAGGGCTTTTCCAAAGTCACTAGCCACTCAGCATTTTCACCAGCCAAAAATCCCCACCCATAAAGTCATAAATATAGGTAATTGGACAATGTAACTGCATGCATTTGTTTGGACATAAGATTTTATTTGAACAGAAACATCTAAAATAACATCTAATCCAAAATGTCAGTACACTGTAAAACTGGGATTGGGTTAATCAATATTTATTAAATAATTATCAGTAACCTATACATAATAAAAAAAAGACTGCAGTTTTAAATCGAATTGAGCTGAATTCAATGAATTTAAACTATTTATGAATTGCATTTTACACAGTTTTAGTTGAATAAAATTAGCTGATAGTTTAAAAGTGACCAGATGACGTTCAGTTTTTACAGTGTAGTGTGGTGGTGTGTGCTAAAATAACATCTAACGCCAAATGGGAGGGGGGTCATCTAGCCGATTTTGCGCGCGCACCCGTATTCCGATCACCCCGAAAATATTCACGGGGGTAGATCTCGGTCGGTTCTACAGCTTCCCAATGCCCTTCAATCAGCGAAAACGTCGGTGGGGAGGTTTTGCGCAACTTTGAATGATTTGGGTGATTTTGGGAGATTTTTGCTCCTGGCTGCGACTGAATCCAAGAGGGCAAAGAATGTTACCAAAAAAACACACAAGAATATAGCAGTGTGTGCTTTTAGAGTCATTCATAAAAAAATAATAATAAACATTTTGTGTTTCATATTTGGTTTCTTTTGAGGACATGTTTTCACTGTTGCCCTGTTAGATTAAATTGCAGTCGGGAGAGTTGTGTCCAACTCAAGCGCCAAGAAACCACAACTCATTCAATAATGGTCCAATTGAGGTAATAGAAAAGTAGGGTCCAAAAATAAACAAACCCTTCCTTCAAGTGTAATAATTATGCATCCAGGCCACTATAAAAAAAAATTCCCTTTTTATTTTTAAGTGGTGCTTTTTAAGTAAGACATCTTTCCTCGTCTCCTCTGCCTCAACAATGAATTGTCCCATAATTATTATTATTATCCACCTTATGCTTACAGACGCCATGATCAAATACTGGATTACTGTGTTTGTCTGCTTCAGTCTGCTATGCATGATGGCAGGAACTATTCGCCATGTGATGAGAACAGTGCTCATTTTAAAAGTAGAGCATGTCTGTGAAAAAGACAAATTCAAAAGATTTCTTAATTGTATAGTTGTCGCCTGTTCTGGTTGTGAACCTGACACCTGGGAGTACAAAGGACAAATAGTATTATTGATAGTGCTTCTACCTAGCAGGTAGACCCAACCTCTACTAGGCTCAACCACATACAGTATGAGGGCGGGAGAAAATACCATAGGCCAGAAAACAAATGCTCGCCAATCAGACGTGACTCAATGTAAAGACATGAAATTACTTTGGCTTTGTCATTATAAATAATAGTTGCAATATTCCATCGATCGATTGTAAAGTGCAATGTTTATAATACCAGCACTGTTTGCATATGGGTTTTCCTCAAACGGAGCTACATTACACAATCTGACTGCATTTGGAGGTGACTTGTCGTGCCAAAATAAGTGACCAATAAGTGACCCCTCCTAATGTACAGTCTCCTCCCCACCGTATGTATATATTTTCTCCCACCCACCCACCCCCTCCTAATGTACAGTCTCCTCCCCACCGTATGTATATATTTTCTCCCCCCCCCCCCCCTCCTAATGTACAGTCTCCTCCCCATCGTATGTATATATTTTCTGTGAGGATCTCTGGGTAACAGTACTGTATATATTTGCATATCGTATAGGTCACAAATGTAACAGTACTATATACCTGTATGTCATGTATCTCCCTGTCATAAATGTCATGATGTCATGTATGTTGTGTATGTCATAAATGTCACTATGAATTGAAAATGGGGGACCCTGATGGAAACAAGACAAACGTCTTTCTCTGGTCTGCATCCACTTAACAATTGTGTGTATTGAGCCATACTGTATTGTACCCATTCTGCAATCTGGGTTAAATAAAGTTATCATTCATTCAACTTAAATTAGGCTACATTCACACTGCAAGCTATATTGCTCAATTCTGATTTATTGGTCAGATCAAAACATTTGGTTTGCCTGTTCACATAATTTTTTAACATGGTGGCCAATATCAGATTTCAGTGTGAACTGGTCATGATCCTGAACTGACCCGCATCACATGCACAAATTGGATGATGGAAGTAAACATGGAGAACACTGAAGTCACAGTTTATGGTTTCATGGTTTATGGTTTTATGTTGAAATACAGTGGTCAGCTAAATGAGCTAATTAAAACAAACCAGACTGAATGAATGATAACTTTATTTAACAGATTGCAGAATGGGTACAATACAGTACGGCTCAATACACACAATTGTTAAGGGGATGCAGACCAGAGAAAGACGTTTGTCTTGTTTACATCAGGGTCCCCCATTTTCAATTCATAGAGACATTTATGACATACACAACATACATGACATCATGACATTTATGGCATAGATAGGGACATACATAAACATTAACAATACAATATAAACAATTCTACTACCAAGGAGCTCACATCTTCCCTGGACAGCTGTGGATTTCAACAATATGTTGACTTCCCTACTCACTCCAAAGGACACACTTTGGACTTAGTGTGCTGCTCTGGTGTCGCAGCCCAAAACTGTACTGCGTCTGACCTGCCCATCTCTGATCACAAGTTCATATCTTTTAATGTCATCCTGAAGACACACAAAACAAACGTGTCACATTCCATCTCTTTCAGGAATATTAAGAACATCGATGTACCTGAACTTAATAACCTTTCCTGCCATGACAATGAATCAACCTGTGATGAACTCTGGTCTCAATGTACAACAATGGACTCCATAACCTCTTAGACACTTTTGCTCCACTTAAAACACGGACCGTTTCCTTTACTCGCTCTGCACCCTGGTTTACACCTGAGCTACGCTGCTCAAAGCCAAAGGCCGCCGCCTAGAGCGCCTCCAGACTAAGACTGGTCTTACTGTCCATAAAGAAATGTACTTTAACCACATACTCCACTATAAGGAAGCTCTCGCCAAAGCAAAAAGTACTCACTATGCCAGTGTAATTAACTCAGGCGCAGGAAGCACTCAAGCCCTGTTTTCCACTGTTAAATCAATCTCACAGCCTCCTGACACTCTCACTCCACAAATGCACTCTGCTTCTCAATGCAATTTGTTCATGGACTTTTTCCCAATGCTAAAATCGCAAAAATACATCAGCAACTGTCTTCCTCGTCTAATGTCACCTACAGTTCACCATGTTCCTTCCCTGATGCTCCCATTCTCTACTCTCTCTCTAGTTTTCTACTCCCATCTGTTAGTGACATATCAGACCTCATCCGAAAAGCTAAATCTTCTACATGTCAGTTAGACCCCCTTCCCACCCACCTAGTTAAAGCCTGCCTACCATCCTTGTCTTCTCAAATAACTGCAATCATACACTCCTCCCTTACCTCTGGTCTTGTTCCATCTGCCCTCAAAACAGCCGCTATTACTCCCATATTGAAGAAACCTGGTGCAGACCCCAATATCGTAAACAATTTCCAGCATATTTCAAATCTCCCATTTCTTGCCAAAATACTGGAAAAAAACTGTGGCAGCCCAGGTTCACACTCACCTCTCCAGCAACAATCTGTTTGAGCAATTTCAATCTGGTTTTCGATCTCTCCATAGCACTGAAACAGCCCTAGTTAAAATCACAAATGATTTACTAGTGGCTGCCGATTCTGGTCTCCTCACTATACTTATACTTCTGGATCTCTCTGCAGCATTTGACACCATTTCACATTCCATTCTTTTAGACAGACTAACCTCCATTGGCACCACTGGCACCCCTCTTCACTGGTTCAACTCATACCTCACAGGCCGCACTCAATATGTACAATTGAAAGATGTTAAATCACACTCCACTTCAGTTACCACCGGTGTCCCCCAGGGTTCTGTTCTGGGCCCTCTCCTTTTTCTAATCTATCTCCTACCCCTTGGCAACATCTTCAGAAAATTTGGTCTACAGTTTCACTGCTACGCGGATGACACCCAGCTCTATTTTTCCACCAAACCTGACTCTGCACTCCCCACCACCTCCCTTACTGAATGCTTAAAAGGAAATTAATTTATGGTTCACACTCAACTACCTAAAACTAAACAATGATAAAACCGAGGTACTCCTCATTGGTTCCAAATCCACCATAGCCAAATCCGACAGTTTTCCCCTCCCCTCAGGTTAAGAGTTTGGGTGTGAAGTTGTATTTGTTTTTAACCCTGTACGGCGACCTTGGGTGCTCAGAAAGGCGCCTTTAAATAAAATGCATTATTATTATTATTACATGACACAGGTATATAGACATAGTACTGTTACATTTGTGACATATACGATGATATGCAAATATACAGTACTGTTACCCATAGATCCTAACAGAGAATATATACATATGATGGCGAGGAGACTGTACATTAGGAGGGGGTGGGGGGGGGGGGGGGGGAGAAAATATATACAAACGGTGGGGAGGAGACTGTACATTAGGAGGGGGTGGGGTATCGGATTTAAGACCACATATGAAAGTGATTTGTCTGAAGAAAAGCCATTGCACTTTACAAACGATCCATTGAATATCGCAACAAGGTTGATAGTAGATGTTTGGTAGAATAGACCAGCTGGCTTCTACCTAGAGTAGAGAGACATGCATCTTCATCATCTAGAGTAGAGAGACATGCATCTTCATCATCTAGAGTAGAGAGAGGCATGCATCTTCATCATCTAGAGTAGAGACAACATGTATCTTCATCATCTAGAGTAGAGACAACATGCATCTTCATCATCTAGAGTAGAGAGACAACATGCATCTTCATCATCTAGAGTAGAGACAACATGCATCTTCATCATCTAGAGTAGAGACAACATGCATCTTCATCATCTAGAGTAGAGACAACATGCATCTTCATCATCTAGAGTAGAGAGACGTGCATCTTCATCATCTAGAGTAGAGAGACAACATGTATCTTCATCATCTAGAGTAGAGACAACATGCATCTTCATCATCTAGAGTAGAGAGACAACATGCATCTTCATCATCTAGAGTAGAGAGACAACATGCATCTTCATCATCTAGAGTAGAGACAACATGCATCTTCATCATCTAGAGTAGAGAGACAACATGCATCTTCATCATCTAGAGTAGAGAGACAACATGCATCTTAATCATCTAGAGTAGAGAGACAACGTGCATCTTCATCATCTAAAGTAGAGATGGCTTAGAGTAGACGACAACAGAGTACAGCAACTTGCAATGGGCCTGGTCTACAAGATACACTACACGACCAAGGTACCCATGTACATGTCAAAATACTTCCCAAAGGTCAGTGAATACCACGATCACAACACCAGAGGGAGCTCCACAAATCATGTTAAACCCAGATTCGGCTCAAATAAGGGACTAAACACGTTTCGCAATTATGCCACAACAATGTGGAACGCCCTACCCAAAGCTGTAAAGGAATGTGGATCACCCACTTTCAAAACCTCTCTCAAGGGACACCTACGGGAGACTGCAATTCAACACTGGCCCCTGTAAATATCCTAACCCAACCCCCTCCAATGTACAGTCATTTACCTAGTATGGTTGTCAATAGTCCAATGTACAATTTTGTTTGTTTGTACAGTGTCTCCCCCCCCCCCCCCCCTCAATGTACAGTTTTACTTGTTTATACAGTGTGCCCCCCCCCCCCCCTCCAATGTAAATTACCCAGTATGGTTGTCAATATCCCAATGTACCCAACCCCCCCCACCCAACCTCCTCCAATGTACAGTTTCTACGTCAAATGTATATACTCCCTTTTCTTGACTCCTTCTGTATCACAAACAGTACTGTATTTGCAAATCTGGTATGTCATAAATGTATAGATGTAGCAGTACTGACTATCTGTATGTCATGTATGTCATATATGTCCTGATGAATTGAAAATGGGGGACCCTGATGTAAACAAGACGAAAGTCTTTCTCTGGTCTGCATCCCCTTAACAATTGTGTGTATTGAGCTGTACTGTATTGTACCCATTCTGCAATCTGTTAATAAAGTTTTCAATCAATCAATCAAAGAGACATGCATCTTCATCATCTAGATAATAACATTACCTTGGCGACCGCTCTGACGTGGTGTGCTCTGATTGTCATCGACTTCTCTTCAAACGCTTTGGCCCTTGCTTCTTCCCCAACGCGTTTTAAAAACAGCAGCATTAACAGCTCAACCTAGAAGAACACAGGATGATACATTATGTTTTACTATATAGCGCGACTTTAGCATAGCAGCTAGCCTAACGGTTGACTGTGTGTGCTGTTGCGTTGGTTAACCTACCATCGGGCTCACCGCGGGCCTCACATTGGTGATAGTCTTCGACTTTGTCCTAATGATAGCTTTTAACGCAGTTTTGGGAGGCCCCTTCATCGTTTTTGTCAACCTTCTCACTGAACAAATGACGCCAGCTGCCTGGACACGGGTTTGTTTATGTTTTTCAATATCCCGCCCTGCACACTACCGGCGCACAATAATGACGCCATTGCTTTAATTTTGAAAAATGTTTTTAATCTTTGGCGCCGCCGCGTGGCTAATAACACGAATTGCCGATTTTAATGATAAAAGTCATTGAATGAATGAAAACTTTATTTAACAGATTGATTGATTGATTGATTGAAAAGTTTATTAACAGATTGCAGAATGGGTACAGTACAGTACATCTCAATACATACAATTGTTAAGGGGATGCAGACCAGAGAAAGACTTTCGTCTTGTTTCCACCAGGGTCCCCCATTTTCAATTCATCATAACATATATGACATACATGACATACAGATAGACAGTACTGCTACATCTATACATTTATGACATATCAGATTTGCAAATACAGTACTGTTTGTGATACAAAAGTGTCCAGAAAAGGAGTGTATATACATTTGGCGTAGAAACTGTACATTGGAGGAGGTTGGTGGGGTGGGGTTGGGTGGGTTGGGTGAGGGCTGTACATTGGAGGTGGGGGGGGGGGGGTTGGGTAGGGGACACACACACATTTTACACTGTACATTGGAATGTTGACAAAGCCTTACTTGGTCATTTACTGTACAACTAGGTTAGGACATTTGTAGGGGCCAGTTTCGAATTGCAGTCTCACGTAGGTGTTTTTTGAGAGTGTTTTTGAAGGTGGGTAGTGATTCACATTCCTTTACAGCTTTAGGCAGGGCGTTCCACATTGATGTGGCATAATTGCGAAACGTGTTTAGTCCCTTGTTTGAGCCGAATCTGGGTTTAACATGATTTGTGGAGCTCCCTCTGGTGTTGTGATCGTGGTATTCACTGACCTTTGGGAAGTATTTTGACATGTACATGGGTACCTTGGTCGTGTAGTGTATCTTGTAGACCAGGCCCATTGCAAGTTGCTGTACTCTGTCGTCTACTCTAAGCCATCCTAGGTTGTCAAAGTGGGCAGGGGTGAGGTGGGTTCTAGGAGTAAGGTCAAGCAGTAGTCTGACCAGTTTGTTTTGAGATGTTTGTAATTTTGTTTTTAGCGCCTTTGAGGTGCTTTGGTACCATGAGGTGCAAGCATAGTCGTAGTACCCCTGAATGAGTGCTCCTGCCAGAGTCTTCAGGGTATTCTTGTTTACCAGAGAGGAGATCCGGTACAAGAATCGAGTTCGTTGGTTGACTTTTTTTATTACATTGGATGCCATTTTGTCACAGGAGAGATTAGCCTCTAGGATGGAACCCAGGTAGGTAATTTCATCTTTTCTTGTGACAATATTGTCACCCACTGTAACTGAGAAGCCGTCGGTCTTGCTGAGTTTGTTATTTGAACCGAAGAGAATGGACTCTGTTTTGCCCATGTGTAATGATAGTTTGTTATCAGCGAGCCATATGCAGATTCTGCCTAGTTCCGAGCTGAGGGTTTTTTCAACCTGTAACTTGTTCTTGTCAGAGACCAGCAGGGCTGAGTCGTCCGCAAACAGGAACAAGTTGCAGTCACAAGCTGACGACATGTCATTTGCATAAATTAGGAACAGTAGCGGTCCTAGTATGCTTCCTTGTGGAACACCACAGTATACTTTGTACTTTTACTCCATTACATTTCAGAGAAGAAAAACATACTTTTTTTTTTACTCCTTACATTTAAAATGCAGACCTATAAGTACTGTACAAATCTCACAGGTCAAACCATTTTAATTAGTATATTTGAATTGTTTATCTGGCCGAACTAACGTTAACGTTATTAATCTTGCGACCGCAGGTAAACAGCCAATCAAATCCCCAATGGAAAATGAACCCGCCCATACCCATGCTGATTGGTCCTTGTGCAGCACTAGAAAGCGGGGATCTTTGATTAAACACCTGCTATCAGAAGAATAGACAGTCAGATCCGCATTATGCTGTGGTTAATATTGTGATATTATTCAGGGTACTCCAGTATTCTGTCTTTAATATTGTGATATTATTCAGGGTACTCCAGTATTCTGCTTTTAATATTGTGATATTACTCAGGATAATCCAGTATGCTGTGCAAATATTATGATATTATTCAGGATACACCATTCTATATTTAATATTGTCATATTATTCAGGATACTACAGTATTCTGTCTTTAATATTGTGATATTATTCATGCTGTGATGTGAATGCCGTCCATGTTAGTTTACCTTCAATGGAGAAGTGCATCAAATAATTGTAATGCAAAAAAAGTGTCCTCTGTTCTTTCATTTCAGCATTGTCTATCACAGAACACATTCCATTGTGGGCAGAGTGTCTGCTTGGTTTCATTCCAGCCTTGCCTAAACACCAGCTGATGATTTCACTAATTGGCTCACCTCTTCAACTAACTCACCTGGTGCAATGTATAGTTAAAATGAAAACTTGGCCCACGATGGAATGAGTTTGAGACCCCTGGTCTATCCCTTTAAAAAAATGTACTTTTACTTTTTAGTACTCAAGTACATTTAAAAGTAGGATTTTTTTTTTTCTTTCTTTTTTTTAAACACATATAAACAAACATGACAACACACGATAAGATACACAAGCATTAATATACAGTGTATATCCAACGAAATTACCATTTATACAGGATATACCCCTAATACCTGTTATCTAAAAACCTACACACATATGCTCCAGCTCGAACCCCCCCCCCTCCCGGACCCCTCTTTGGATAGTACCTCCATTATCCCTCGCTCCTAACCAGACACTACCATTATAAGCTAGCTTTTATTCTCTCCACCACTTCCAACCACATTGACATTTTGGATTCATTGAGACCCAGAATTCTTGCTGTAGATATTTCTTGATAAATCACATCGAGATATGTAAGAAACCAAACTTTCCGGCAAATTTTTTCCGGTTGAAACCAGCGTGATGCGATCAGCTTTTTAGCTACTGTGATACCCGATAAAACCAATCTCTTTAGCTGTGGATTTACTGCAAACTCAAAAACATCATTCAATAGTAATACAGAGGGGTGTACAGGTATATTCCAAGATACAAGTTTTGATAATTGTTGGGTCACATCTTTCCAGAATGTCTTAACTGGTGGGCAGTCCCAATACATGTGCATAAATGTCCCTTCGTCCCCGTTTGTACATTGGGAGCATTTGGAGTCTTGTTTAAGACCCATTCTGTTCAGTCTTATAGGAGTCAAGTATGTCCTGTGAATATAGTTAAGATTGATTTGTTGATGGTCCGGGTTCCTTGATGTAAGTCGGACATTTGCCCAGGCTCCTTGCCAATCAAAGTCACTTTCCAGGTCTGGTATATCCCTCCTCCAGACAGAGTTTAGTTGGAGGGTTTCATACGAGGACGTTAGTAATTGATGATACAAATCTGAAACAAAACCTCTCGATGTCTCTCTTTCATAGAATAATTTGTGGTATCTGTGGTGTTCAATTGGTATGTCTAATGGAACACTGTGAGACTTCAAACATAGCCGTAACTGTATGTAAAAAAGCCATGTGGACATGGTGAGATAATTTTTTTTGCATATTTCTCCATAACTACAAAAACCCTGTTTGTTAAAAACATCCCCTAATGAGTGTATGCCTTGCTCTTCCCATATAGGGAATCGCGATATAATTTTTGGCCATATCGCCTAGCCCTAGATTTAGCCTGGTATGGGCCTGGAAATCCGATACTAGTATTGGTCCCATTGCGTCCCTAATGGAAAAACTGATTTCAAGCAGTACAGGAAACCCAAGGACCATATTATGGGCGCACTGCAAAACGTAAGGTTATGTATATAACCAAGTTCTGTGAATGCTAGTGACGCTCAGCGTCATATTGCATATATCTCGCTTCAGCGTATATACACTGAATAATTTCAAAATGTACCTTTACATACCAACATCCGTCTGACCACACCCCCATCTGCTGCCTATATAAGCAGGGGTGGGGCCACACACTCATCTCCTTCCCAAAAAATGTCACCACAATGAAAAATCAAGGGCCGCAGTGGCACCTAGACGCTGAGCGTCACTAGCATTCACAGAACTTGGTTATATACATAACCTTACGTTCTGTTTCATGCTAGCTTCCGCTCAGCGTCATATTGCATAACAGGAGCTGAGCGGGAGCTAGAAGCTCGACAAATGTACCCCGCTGAGGCCCCCCACCACCATCAGACCGGAGAGGACCGAGCCCCCCGACCCTCCCTAATGGAGGGATACCCTCCCTATTGGAAGACGGGAGGAGACGGATCCGACCGTGCGAAGAGAAACTCAAGCAACTCAACGCACAGGGTGAGCAGACCGTGGCTTGACCCCACGACTACGCACACGCACAACCCGCATGCCACCAGGGAACGAATGGAAGGAACAAACCTTGTTACTGCCCCCAAAATCACGGGGCCAAGAGCAAACTCAACCCCGTGGCAAGGCCGTAGCGGCGGAGCGCGAAGGAAGACCCAGACCCACTGAAGGGACTGGATCCCCTGGAAAAAGGGGGCCCGGAGAGGTCAATGACGCCAAGCATCAAGACCTCACCAGGCGGTCACTTAGTGACACCGCCCCGCACATCGCCAGCGTATTCGGACAGGGCCCCTCCAAGAGCGGGCCATCCCCCCCACAAGTACGCCGCCTGGCACACTGACCCTGCAACACAGGCAGTCAGCATGGCCGTAACTTGAAGCACTCAAAAGGCTAACCATAACGGAAGCAGGCAGCGCACCGGGGAGACGACCCCAAAGGGGTCGATCCCTTAAACCAGGCAGCAGGCTTTAGACCCGAGCCTGGAGCACTGCGGACGAGACAGGCGCCAAAGGGGTTAACTGAAAACAGCACCCCGGCGGAAGGGGCGTATGCTGGCATTGTTGCGCACCATGACAAAGCCTCCACCAAAAACCCCCACCCAGAGGGGTCGAGGCAGAGAAGGCTGACACGATTGGCAGACGTCATGAACGTGCAGGGGCACACTCAACCGGGTAACCCGGGAGTTGACACTGCGCCAACACACCAGGAAATGAACCACCCTCTTGGTACCACATGCGGTGGTTGTTCCTATAACCCCTCAAGAAAAAACTCCAAAATACACTGGCTATACCGCAGTACAAGTGTTTCAGTTTTCAAAAAGGGTTATTCCAGGCCTACGGGTCGACGAAACATAACTTCGGACCGGGCCCGGCGGCTCGGGAAGCACACAGGGCTACCAGAGGAGGTCCAAAAGACCACCCCAACAGCCCCCTCTTCGCCATGCGTGAGAGAGGAGCGAAAATAATGGAGAACCAGCCCCTTTATGATAGTGCCAGGTACAACCTGTACCCAACAAAGGGTCTCCATAACACCCAACCCTGTGACACCCGGGCCGACCCGGCATTTTTCCCCCCGAAAAAAGCACAAGTCCCTCAGGGTACCAGAACAGCAGATCTGCGTCCCCGGCGGACAACGGGTTAACTGACCTGGACCAGCGTGACCAGAACCAGTCCCGTGCCCTGACCACGCCGACATCCCCACTCCAAGAGAGGGGGTAAGTACGCGTGTCGATCTAAAACATGAAAAGAGGGCGCCACCCAGACGGTCCCATTCGTACCGCGCTCAGTGGCCCACCCCAAGGGCGTGAGACCCCTCTACCTATGTTCTGATCTATTCCGTTAACATCCCCCAGATATGAATGAGAATTAGTCGAGACAACCCTAGTAAACTGGCACTCGGAAGAGACAAACTCCATCCCAGTTGCTCTATAAAAACGCCGTTTTAATAACGAGCAACCAAGGCGCACCAGCCTCATGCGTGATTCCTATCAGAAACACCCAGAGCCAGCACTATGTACGTGTACGTGTCGAGACCCAAACACATCAATGGATAGTCTAACAAGACACCAGACATTGTTCCTCCAAGTCGCCTGGGAGAACGACAAGGAGCCGTCGTGCTTCATGTTCTTTCCTCTTTTTATTTAAAAAAGAAAGAAACACAGACTGACATGAATCCCACGTGACGCGGCTGAGACGGGAATCCCCAGAGAGACTTCCCACGCGAGCTGTATAGATTGAAAAGAAATATTGCAACATTGAGCTATGTAACACTTGGGTTAGGGCTCTCTGAGGAGGAGGCACTAAACCAATACACACTCAATAATCGAATTGAATCGAATACACACACAATAGAGCAGAACTCCTTTTTGAAGTTCTACTCACCTTGACAATCTGAGGAGGAGGCTCTGAAACTCTGAGGAGGCTCCCTCACTGGGAAGGAGAGTCCGAACTCACAGAAGGCACTTCTCCCTGAGGAGGAGCTTCGTGAGGAGGAGCTCTGACAACTCCCTGAAACAGATCCATAACATGGACCTGAACAACCCACGGAAGTCTTACCAATAGAGACTCGCTCAGTGACGTACTCTATGGCGGGGGAATTTCCACAGTGCACACGCCCAATCTTTCAGGGCGTGGGACCAGGAAACTCCCCCCCCCCCCCCCCCCTTACCCTGTAACGTGCCGAACAGCAACGTGACAGGAACCCTGAAAGACAGGTGGTTTTAACCCCTGACCAATCAGAAAAGGGAAGGAAAGGTTTACCAGTTCACCCCTTTACGACCCCTCACCCCTGATACGATGTAATGACAAAGTAGAGCCATGACCCAGTCATAGCCTGCTACATGAAGCATTAACAGCTTCACATAGCTCATGTGCTAACCTGCTATCTGAGTTTTACCAAGGAAAAAAACACAGAACAGAGAGGGCCCCTTTAAGAGCCCCGGTCCAGACTTACACATGTGCTTCTGTGGACCAAACCTAACCCAGTTGTAGATCACAACGACACACACAACCCTTCATCACAACAAAAAATGGCAAAAGTACACTCTTACTACAGAGGAACGCCGTTTTTCATAACGAGAGAAGACACAAGTCCTCGATTATGTAATGGCCACAGACCTTGCTAAGCACACATGATAAGTGACCAAACAACCTTTTCTTTAGGAAAAAATTGTTTCTAGGCATGTTATAGTCACAGTAACATTTCAACAGTGTAGCATTAAGCTAACAGCCGTCCGACTGATAGCAACAAGCTAATGTTTACTAGCCTAGTGAACACAACGAGCTAGCGCCGCAGCTAACACAGTAGGCCACAAACTAGCACGCCAGCTAAGCAGCTATCACCTGAACTGTACACAACGACATAATAAGCCACACTTCAGACAGGCCACCGCCTGAGTCCCTCCCCATCCTAAGAGGGAAGAGAAAAAGAAATGTCAACACAGTTTTCAACAGTGATTTACCAGACATACAGCGGAGCCGGCACAAATCCCATCCGGGCTGCAGCCGACTTGAGCATGGATCTTCCGATAACGAAGATCCATGCCCACATTTCCTCGTTAGGGTGTCCTTCCACATTCATGTGAAAGATGGGGCCTGCACGGGACAGAGAAGCATCCGCTCGTCCAGAGAATCCCGGGTTTTAACCAGGTCTCGGTCGCGGCCCACTAGGTTGACCATCATGGGCGTCAGACCAAGATCCTCCGTCCGCCGCTTAAGAAGCCGAACAGAGGACCCCAGTCCGGGGTCGGCTTTCGTAAAATTGTCAGCTAACCCCCATAGCGTTTAACAGACAACTAGCGCTCGCAAGCAAAACAGTACTCACCCAACCCGGAAGCAACCCAGTTTCTCACAACAGCCGGTGCCTCCCACAGTCCAGCTGTATGACCGGAGGGTCAATACCCATCCAGCCGCAGCAAGGAGGACTGCAGTTGGGGAGTATATCAGCGGCGCGAGCCCCTAATACGAAAAAGCCGGTGGAGGTCAGAATGATCATCATCTTCCAGACACTCCAGTGACGAAGACAATATCGCCGTATTTTCTCGAAAATAGTGAGAGAGAAAATAAAGATATAATGTCAACATATCTCCTTGTCTTCTGTTTTCCTTTCCTCAGACTAAATATTTTTCTCCACGTCAAGTGGGGTATATAACAGGCACTTCCTTGTGGTGAAATTTGAGAAGGAGATGATTGTGTGGCCCCACCCCTGCTTATATAGGCAGCAGATGGGGGTGTGGTCAGACGGATGTTGGTATGTAAAGGTACATTTTGAAATTATTCAGTGTATATACGCTGAAGCGAGATATATGCAATATGACGCTGAGCGGAAGCTAGCATGAAACAGAACTGCAAAAAAGCCTCCTTTACGATCCATGTAGACGTTCCTCACTTGACCTTGTTGTGCGTCCTCAGCTGATGGAGCACTTTGTCAACCTGCAACAAAACACAGGAGTTGATCAATAATTCACAATGACGTTAAACCCTTTAACCTTTCACTACCACACTACAGACGGTTAACCTTTCACTACCACACTACAGATGGTTAACCTTTCACTACCACACTACAGAAGGTTAACCTTTCACCACCACACTACAGACGGTTAACCTTTCACTACCACACTACAGAAGGTTAACCTTTCACTACCACTCTACAGAAGTTTTTTGTCATGTGGCAGTGCAAGGGTTAACCTTCTGTATTGTCGCAGACTCGCAGTGAAAGGGTTTGGTAGTGTGGTAGTGAAAGGGTTAAACGTGATGTTGGATAAAGAAAAGAAGGCCCACATTACAAAGTCAAACGCAAACCACATTGTTTCCAATTTACGTCTCGTGTCGGGAGCGCATCACTAAATCATTTTCAACAACCTATAGGTTGTTAGGGTAAAGGTAGAATATGTAAGGTCGTCAAACAGCGATCTCTAGGGCAAAAGTGTTCCTCTTGGTATTACAATTTGGTTTAAATGTTTTAGTTTCGGTCTGATGTGTGGGTTGGAGTTGAGTGTGCATAGGGGGGTGTAGTCTGACGTCAGTTTGGGTCACCCGCGAGGTCCACCCGTTTAGGGATTTATCATTGGGAAAATGGATTATCGGCTATTGTAACAATTCTGCCTCATGAACATTGGAAAGCTTTCCATTTCTGCACAAAATGAGTTACCTTCTATCACTAACATTATTGTTTAAGCATTTTTGGTTGAAATACAATTTGGCGATTCTTTTTTTACGATTAATTGCGAATATTTTCATGTTGAGCTATAGATTGTGGATGAATACGCACAGAAAGGTACACCATGCAAATGTTCATGCTTTATTTGTTTTAAACGAGAAATGGGCAATGGGGAAATACATTCCAATTTTGCGAGGTGGACCGGCCAGAAACAGCAATGACGTAACCACTACACCTCCCTATTGGGGGAGGGGTTACTATTGCAGAGGTCACACACCTCAGGTCCTGCCAAGAGATCTGGAGAAACTCACAGTATTTTGCCTCGGAGGGGTTGCTGTTTGACAGCGTTACAGATTCTACCATTAACTGCCTCATCATGGCGGCCACTCACGGTGATGAACCAATAAGAACGCGGCCCGTAGCGAGCGAGAGACCTGGAGCTCATCCGACTGGCCGGTGCGATGACATGGAGGTGCAGGTGGGCGACGGATGAGAAGGGGGGCAGGTGGAACCCCAACCTGCAGAGACAAGTTTCAAGTTTCTTTATTAGTTTGTCATACAAAAATACAGAATACTTTTATATGAAATGCTTTTTCCTGTTTTGCTCCAGAGAGTGTGCTTGATAAAAAATAGATAAAGTAGAAAATAGAAAAAGTAGAAAATAGAAAGTCAAAAGTACGTAAACAAGTGTAAACAAAAGTGTTCAATATACATATATACAATACAGAGTAGGAAACACATTTTTAACTGAGTTACAATACAATATACAGTACAATGCAGAAATGGGGTGAGGTACAACTTAGGGTAAGGTGCAATGAGGTATGAGTTGTAGTGCAAATCTCTTATAAATAAATATAAAGTGTGTTAAAGTGTCTAAAGTGGGTAAAGTGGGTGCTACAGTGAGTTGTTTATTTAAAGTGAGTGTGTACGTGTGGATGTGTGTGCTGTGAGTGTATTTGATGGTTTGTTACATATAGTGTTATTGTCGTTGAGCATCCTGATGGCCTGGGGATAGAAGCTGATTGTATGGGACTGATTGTAGTAGATGTGACATGAAGCTGATGTCGGTACAATCTGGCTAACAGGCAAAGGGACAGATGAGCCACGATCGGGGGTCAAACGCACACAGATATGTCCTTTTTGTTTAACACCGAATCTCTCCGTGGCGCATGTCTGAGTGGCTCAGGGGGTAGAGCAGTGGTCTGCTAATCCGGAGGTTCCCGGTTCAATTCCCGTTCTTCCCGGGTAGCGTGTCGAAGTGTCCTTGAGCAAGACACTTAACCCCTAATTGCTCGTGATGAGCTGAGCAGTTCTGTATCGTTAGTGGCTTAGCTTGGCATCACTACTGCACTATCTCGCGTACGTGCACGCGTACTGAATAAACCACAAATGTACCTCTAATACCAGTATTAGTCTGACCACACCCCTCATCAGCTTACCTTCATAAGCAGGTGTGTGGTCACCTGCTCTCCTCCTTCTCGCTTTCACCACAAGGAAGAGGTGCCTCGGTAGATCCCCACACTTGACACCATGATGGAAGAAATTGGATTAGGAACAGCTTTGGGAAACAAGGATACGTTGACATCATATCTTTATTTTCTCTCTCACAATTTTTCGAGAAAATACGGCGATATTGTCTTCGTACTGGAGTGTCTGGAAGATGATGATCATTCTAAAAACCCTCCACCGGTTTTCGTATTGGGAGCACGCCGCTGCATGCTTCTCAACTGCAGTTCCTTGCTGTGTTTGTTGGGGTGAAACCTGTCAGGCCACAGCTGAACTGTCGGACATGCCGCTGTTGTGAGAAGCGGTGCGTTCCAGGTTGGGTGAGTAGTGTTTGCTGGCGGGCTCCACTTGTCTGTTAGTGCTATGGGGGCTACTTGACAAAGTTTATGGAAACCGGCCCCAGGCTAGGGTCCTTTGTTTAGCCACCTAGGCGACAGAAGACCTTGGTCTGAAGGCCATTATAGTTTAACTATAGTGGGCCGCGACCATTGACACTGGTGATCCCTGTGTGTTCTGGACGAGTGGATTCTCTCTGTCACCGTGTTAAGACCCCATCTTTCATATCCAAATGAGAGTATTCCTTCACGAGGGGATATGTGCATGTAATGTGCGATAGCGGCAGATTCATGTTCAAAGTCAGCTATACAGGCCAGTTGGTACTGTGCTGATTCCGCCGGACGTGGTAATGTCACCGTTGTGAAGCGGTGTTGACGTCTTGTTTTCTCTTTTCTCTTAAAAAGTGTGGAGAGGTTCAGAACGGCGGCCTGTCTGGGTGAGTGTTATGTCATTGTTTACATGTTCATAGCTTACGGTTAGCCGGTCAGTGGCCTGGCGCGGGGTAGCTTAGCTTCTCGCGCGCCGCCGGGAGCTCGCTTCTGATCGCGTGCGTCGTTAGATCGGCGTCTCGCGAGCGGAAGCAATAGCACCCGAACGGTTGGAGCAGCCGTTAGCTTGATGCTATTCTGTTGAACGTGCTTTGATTTTAACATGTTTTACACTCTTGACCACGACGTCATCCTTGACAGGGGATGTTCGTCGACCCTGCCCTGAACCTGGACGGGGATTGCGTCAACAAAGAGGACTGTAGCGACTGGTTGGAGCGGCGACGCTGCCCGGATCGAACAACACAGGACGGCTGTGTTCTACGGTGTCTTGTGACTGCACTTCGCTGATCTGCGTTCCGGGTAGGTACGGGGTTGGCCAGACCTCATAACACGTCTTCTGGTTTTACTTTGCTAAATGTATTGTGAATAACGGTGTTTTTTCCCAAAACGTGTGTTGTTGCAATGCATTTGGGATACGTTGCGGGTTATGTGTGAGCTGTTTTTGTCACTGGCAGTTAGCTTCTCCGTGCAGATCGTGATGTATTGATCTGGTTGTTGTGTGAGAAACATCATGGTGTTTATGTGTACCGTGTACTCACTACTAAGGCAACTAACCTATGAAGCTATGCTTGGTGACAAGTGAGTAAAAGAATGTTCTTTCTCAGACTGTGATGACAATGAACAGTGAGTTCACACATTAACAGGTTTTCCTGTTTTAACTGGCCGTATTGAGGGTAAAATAGGAGGATTGTGTTTTCCCCCCCGGTTCCCTGGGGACTTTATCACCTCCTATCAGACATGTTGTGCATTAATTGTGTCTTTTGTGTGGTAGGGATACGATGTAACTCTTAGCTTGATTGCTGAGGTTGTGCTAAATCTGCTGGAGAAACTTATTTCCTAAAGGGAAATTGGTTTGGTTGCTGTCATGTGTGCTTAGCAAGGCCTGTGGTCGATACTAATCAAGAATGATGTATTCTCTCATTGTGGAAAAAACGGCGTTCCTCTGTTGAGTGTTTTTGCCATTTTTTGTAGGTGATGATGGGTTGTGTGTGTCATGTGACCTACAACTGGGTTGTACTGGCCACAGAAGCACATGTGTATGTTGGACCGGGGTTCTTAGAGCCCTCTCTATTCTGTGTTTTTCCTTAGTAAAAATCAGATAGCAGGTTAGCTCATGCGCTGTGTGGAGCTGTGAAACGCTTCATAGAGCTGACTATGACTGTGTCATATTCTCTTTTTGTCGTTACGTCGTATCATGGGTGTGGGGTCGTAAAGGGGTGAACTGGTAACCTTTCCTCTCCCCATTGTTCTGTCGGTCAGGGGTACACCCCCTGTCCTTCAAGGTTCCCGTCACGTGGCGGTTCGGCACGTTACGGGGGGGGGGGGGGGGGGGGGGAGGGAGTTCCTGGTCCCACGGCCTGGTATATTGGGCGTGTGCACCGCAGGAATTCCCCCGCCATAGAGTACGTCACCGTGCGCGTCTCTGTTGGTAGGACTTCCGTGTGCTGTTCAGGTCCATGTGATGGATCTGTTTTCAGGGGGGGTGGTCAGGGCTCCTCCTCACCAAGCGCCTATTCAGGCCTTCTGTGAGTTCGGACTCCTTCTTCCATGTGAGGAAGCCTCCATCAGAGTACAGAGCCTTCCTCCTCAGATTGTCAAAGTGAGTGGACCCTCTAGAAGGGTCCTTTTCTATTGTATGTATATTCGATTCAATTCGTTTATTGAGTGTGTATGGGTTCAGTGCCTCTTCCCCGGAGGCCCTAAACCCAGTTTTTTACATGGCTCAAGGTGCAATATATTCTTTTCAATCTGTACAGCTCGTGTGGGAAGTCTCTCTGGGGATCCCCGTCTCTTTCCTATGGGAGGGTGGTGGGATGTAAAAATGTGAACATTTTTTACCCCGGCTGTGTAGACTGGGATACATACTGTTGATGCTTCCTTCTTTCTATTCCAGAAGTGTTGGAGTTAGGGAGTGTCACACCCCTCTTGTCGTTCCCCTGGGCGCCTTGGGGATTCAATGACGGGTCTAAATAGCCTGTTCATTGATGGGGGTGTGTCCCGACGCACGTATAGTGCTAGCTCGCTGTAAACAGGCGATTGACTGGCACGCCTTGGTTGCTTGTGGTTGAAACAGCGTTTTTATAAAGCAACTGAGATGGGGGTTTTTCCTCTTCCGACGACCACATCCCATGACCTGGGTGGGTTGTCGACGGATTCTCGTTCATGTCTGGGGGATGATGACGGGATGGATCTGAACATATGTAGTGGGGTCTCACGCCCTTGGGGTGGGCCACCAGGCGCGGTTCGTCCGAACGTCTGGGTGGCGCCTTCTTTTCATGTTAAGATCAACACGCATATCTGCCCTTCTCCTGGAGTAGGCATGTCGGCGTGGTTAGGGCACGGGACTGGTTCTGGTCACGCTGGTCCAGATCAGTTGAACCCGTTGTCCGCCGGGGATGCAGATCTGCTGTTCTGGTACCCTGAGGGACTTGGGCTTTTTTCAGGGGGAAAAATGCCAGGTCGGTCTGGGTGTCACAGGGTTAAGCGCTATGGAGACCCTGGTTGGGTATGTTTTTACTCAGCACTGTCGTCATGGCTTACAGCCATGCCATTCTGTACGCGCTCGATCTCGTCGGATCTCGGCCGCTACACAGGTTGGTCCTGGTTAGTACTTGGTTGGGAGACCGCCGGGGAATACCAGGTACGGTGTGCTTAGGGGCTGGTTCTCCATTATTTTTCGCTCCTCTCTCACGCATGGCGAAGAGGGGCCTGTGGGGGTGGTTTTTTGACCTCCTCTGGTGACCCTGTGCTTCCCGTACCGCCAGGCCCGGTCCGAAGTGATGTTTGCGACCCGTAGGCCTGGGTTAACCCTTTTTGGAAACTGAAACACTTGTACTGCGGTATAGCCGGTGTATACCCGCAGGTGTGTTTTGGAGTTTTTTCTTGAGGGGTTATAGGAACAACCACCGCATTGGGTAACACCGAGGTGGTTGATTCCCTGGTGTGTTGGAGCAGTGTCAACTCCCGGGTTCACCGTTTGAGGGTGCCCCTGCACGTTCATGACGTCTGCCAATCGTGTCAGCCTTCTCTGCCTCGACCCCTCTGGGTGGGGGTTGTTAAATGGAGGCTTGGTCATGCAACACCGCCAGCTTACGCTCCTTCCGCCGGGGCGGCTGTGTTCAGCTGTCCCCTCTGGCGCCTGTCTCGTCCGCAGTCTCCAGGCTAGGGTTAACAGCCTGTTGCCTGGTTTTTCCCCGGTGCGCTGCCTGCTTCCGTTGGTTAACCTTTTTTGTGTGCTTACGGCCATGCTGACTGCCTGTTCTGCGGGGTCAGTGTGCCAGGCGGTGTACTATTGGGGGGACGGGGCCCGCTCGGCTTACGGCCATACCGACCTGGGCACGCCCGATCTCGTCCGATCTCGGAAGCTGGGCGGGTTCTGGCCTGGTTGGTTCCGCCTGGGAATACCAGGTGCGGTAACTGAGGGGCCTTTGTCCGAATACGCTGGCGATGTGGGGGGCGGGGCACTACGTGCCCACCTGGTGGGGTCTTGATGCTGGCATCATGGACTTCTCCGGGCCCCCATTCTAGGGAGTCCAGTCCTTTTGGTGGGTCTGGGTCTTCCTTCGTGCTCCGCTGCTACGGCCTTGCCACGGGGTTGGGTTTGCCCTTGACCCCGTGATTCTGGGGGCAGTAACGAGGTTGTTCCTCCGTTCGTTCCCGGGTGGCATGCGGGTTGTGCGTGTGTGTAGTCGTGGGGTCAAGCCACGGTCTGCTCACCCTGTGCGTTGAGTTGCTTGAGTGCCTCTTCGCACGGTCGGGTCCGTCGCCCTCCCGTGACGTCCCTAATAGGGGGGCTACCCTCCATTAGGGGGGGTCGGGGGGGCTCGGCCCTCCCTGTTCTGATGGTTTTGGGGGGCTGTCAGCGGGGTGTATTTGTCAGCCAAGTGGCTCCGCTTGGCCTCCCTTGTGCAGTAGTGATGCCAAGCTAAGCCACTAACGATACAGAACGTTAGGTTATGACTATAACCAAGTTCTGTTAGTTAGGGGCGATGCTTGGCATCAGACGACCGCTGCAGCCCTTGTCCTCACCTTGTGGTGAAAGCTTGGGAAGGAGGAGAGCAGGTGACCACACACCTGCTTATGAAGGTAAGCTGATGAGGGGTGTGGTCAGACTAATACTGGTATTAGAGGTACATTTGTGGTTTATTCAGTACGCGTGCACGTACGCGAGATAGTGCAGTAGTGATGCCAAGCATCGCCCCTAACTAACAGAACTTGGTTATAGTCATAACCTAACGTTAATCTTCTGTAGTGTGGTAGTGACAGGGTTAAAAGATGGTACAGGATGAGGGACCTGACTGCCTAGAAGCCCCGAGCCATGCTGACACTTTCAGAAGGTGTAGTGACTGCCATCAACGAGAAATGCTATCAAAAGGCTAAGTAGGCTCTTGATTGTGACGCGTTTGGGCAGAGGTTCTCAAACTTTTTTATACCACAACCCCACTTTATTTAGGATTTCTTTTGGCGACCCCACACTTAATATATCGCATAATTTCAACGTGGAATTAAGGAATATCAAAATAAAAGCACACATTGTTGAAATTGTTCATGCATATTTATTAGAAACTGTAATTAGTTACAGCACTATGTTATCAATACACATTTATAAAACTAGGCATATTTTGCCAAAATATGTTGCCAGATTATAATTTTTTTTAACATGCCAATGCTGTAACTGTCGCCTTGCACTGTTTGTATTTCATGTTTTTTGTATAGACTACAGATGGAAATTAGCTTCTGCTAAATCTGGTGCAAACATGTTTTCATGTGACAATGATTCATGTACACATTGTCTATACATTTAAAAATAATAATAATAATTAAAAAAATAATCGTTTTTGAGAACCTCTGCGTTAGGGTAATAGTAAACAAAAATAGACTTGCTTGCAATTGTTATACTGAAATAATCAAATGAAAATGAAATGATACCTAAATATACATGTTGGTTCCTACAGAAGGCATGTTTGGGCTACAGTGGTTATTGGAACGGTTTCATATCACCCTACTCATCCGTGACAACCTTTTATTATAATTTCTTTTGGTCAGAATTCAAACAAACTGTTAATTAGATGTTACCCACTGCAGGGTTAACTCACATCCTGCAGGGGAAGATACATTAGATTATATTCAAATGTATTATCATTATACAGTACAAGAAGTACAGTACAACCAAAATAAGTTTGGAAGAGTGTAAATGTAACAGTAAAGTACAATAGTAATGTACAATGTACAGGTGATTAAACTGGGTATAAAATATATAAATGAGTACTAGTGAGTAATAGTGCTAATCAGATGTATGTACAGAGTTGTATTATTAATATTGTGATTAGGGATTCACCAGGCCATAGAGCCCCACAGCAGAGAGCTGGGAGAAACAGGCAGCATGGCAATCAGCAGCCACAGCTGGTGAATCACTCACACCAGGAACTGATCAGGCCTCGTCAATACAGCTGGTGAATCCATAGATATATATAGAACACTAGATAGCTTAAGGCGGAGTCACCAGCGTCACTGAACCGCCGCCATCTTGGGAGGGTCAGCCTTGAGTGAGAGTGAGTGAGCTGCACAGACAAAAATACTCATAACTCGCTGAAATATTGACGGATTTACAAACGGGTTGGTTTGCTATAAACATCAAAGATGTAGTTATGATACTGCATACTTATAAAAAAAATTAAAGATGTTTTTGTTTACAAACCGCTTGAATCATAGCCACGTTAATAATGCTTGTAATAAACCAAACCGTTTGTAAATCCGTCAATATTTCAGCGAGTTATGAGTATTTTTGTCTGTGCAGCTCACTCACTCTCACTCAAGGCTGACCCTCCCAAGATGGCGGCGGTTCAGTGACGTCACTCTCCATTGGCCGGCAGCGCGGGCAAGCTATCTAGTGTTCTATATATATCTATGGGTGAATCACCCACACCAGGAACTGATCAGGCCTCGTCAGCAGCCACACAAAAGGAGGCTTCTGACAGCACATGGGCAGGTTAGTCTGACTCACCTCAGACCAGAGCTCGCACCTTTGTTCTTTTGCCCTAGAGACGGAGAAGACTGGCCGGCCGCACCACCAAGCGTGACGACCGCTGGGACACCACGCCTCTTCTCCCCCCCCCCCCCCCCCCCCCCAGACTTCTTTGGAATTCACCACGGGCCAGGCAACCACCCTTATCACTCTTCTCCCTCCCTTTGGATTCCAATAAATATGGGGTCTGTGTTGTGTGTTGCCCCTAACTGTGTATCCCCAGCACCACAATATATACAGTGATACCGGTATAAAGACAGTACTGGCCAGCAGCGTAACTAGTAAAGAGTAGGTAAGGGATATAGATAGTATAGTACCTACAGATATGTAAATGTATTTATAATAACACAAGATACTTGTGCCCTACTGATAAGGATAAGCACTCAATGAAGTCGAAGTCCAATCCCAAACATCTAAGCTACTCATAGTGGTCAAATAAAGGCCATATATTATATATTTATCTGAATATACCTGCTTATTACATGGCGTTTTAACATTCGCCGAAATGCTTGATTGTGATTGGTCAATAGCGCTCGTCAGAGGTCCGTTATTACTCGATAACGGACCTCTGCCGAGTAATAATGACCGCTGTGCGCAGCTGTAGCAATCAAGCCCACTGACACACACTGCATCAGTGCAGCCAATCAGACACACCTGCCGGCTGCTGGCGAAGCTGCCGGCGATGACAGCGGAGCGACAGAACAGAACTGCGTCTGCATTTGATCTCGTCTTGTCGATGGTGTAAAATGAATTAGGTATATTGTTAGTAAGTTAGCCATGTAATAAGCGGGATAATGTATAGCTATACTCGGTCATTGTCGCAAAATAATTGACCTTCTGTGAGGGTCCACCTGTCCCTGGACCTTTCTCCCCTTTCCATCCTCCTCAACAGCCCCCACCCTTGCACAGATTTTCCACTACTCCTCAACAGCCCCCACCCTTGCACAGACTTTCCACTACTCCTCAACAGCCCCCACCTTTGCATAGACTTTTCCCAGCCCCTGGATCTTTGTTGTCACTACTCCTCCTTCACTTGCACTGGTGGATATTTAATGTGTACATGTCTCTCTGTGCCCTTCCCCTGCTACATTGTCTCTTGTTCCCTTGTTAATTGTTATTTATTAGTTCCTTGTATGGTTCCCTGTTTAATTCCCCAGTGTGTTTGGTCTTGTGTTTTCCTGTAGCCCTGTGTGTTAGTTCTGCCTTTCCCTCATGTGCGTCTCGTTTTACTAATTGCCCTGCTGTCTCTCTAGTGTTAATTGTTTCCCCTATATCTGGTGTGTGTTCCCTACTCTTGTTGTCGGTTCATTGTTTCGGTTCCATGCTTGATATCCACGTTCTTGTTCATGTGCTGTTCTCCTGTGTTCATAGTAAGTTTCCCAGTGTCAATTGTTTGTTCCACAATTTTTTGTTTTCGCGTAAAGTTCGTCTTGTTTGTTAGGGTTTTATTTTGTAGTCAGTTGTTGTGAATTTGTGTTGTGCTTTTGGACTTGCTCTCTTTATGAGATTATTCTTTGTTTTGTATTTTGCCCTCTGCCAGTCTTAAACTGAGCTATTCCATTGTTTTGTTTTACTGCTGCCTTTGGATTATTTTTGTTACACTTCACCCCTGGCTCGAAGTGTTCAAATTAAAGGAGCAGTGCTCACTTTGACAATTTACATCTACCTCTCCCTCGTCTCTGTTTGCGCTTGGGTCCTCTGCCAACACAATCCCTAACACCTTCACTACGTTTAAAGAACACCTCGGCGAGGCGCCTCGGTGTTCTAAACTCCGTGTCGGTCAATTATTTTGCGACAATGACCTCGTAGCTATACATTATCCCTTACATATAACCCCTCATATACTTACTTGTACATCTGCACATAACCCTTAGCTCTGTATGATAGCATGTACTATAATGCTGTATACAAGGAGCTGATCGTGGATTATAGGAGAGGACAGCAGGAGACACACACACCACTGATGATTAACGGGGCTACCGTGGACAGGGTGAGCAGCTTCAAGTACCTGGGGGTCCACATCTCAGAGGATCTGACATGGTCAATACACATAGACACAGTAGTAAAGAAAGCGAAGCAGCGCCTCTTCCACCTGAGACAGTTAAGGAAGTTCAGAGTATCGGGGAAGATACTCCAGTCCTTCTACTCAGGAGCTGTAGAGAGCATCTTGACCGGAAACATCACTGCCTGGTATGGGAACAGCACGGCACAGGACAAGAAGGCCCTACAGAGAGTGGTCCGCTCAGCCGAGGGTACCACGGGTATTGCGCTACCTCCCCTGCAGGCTCTATACAACAAGAGGTGCAAATTCAGAGCCTGCAGGATAATGAAAGACCCCCACCACCCCAATAACAGCCTGTTCCAGCTGCTGAGGTCAGGCAGACGCCTGCGAACCCCAGCTACTAGGACGGAGAGGCTTAGGCTAAGCTTCTTCCCCCAGGCCATCAGAGCCTTGAACAATGAACATTGAGAGACACAGAAACTGAACTATCCACACACAAGCACACACAAGCACATACACGACACGCACGCTGAGCACGCTCACACACTAGCAGCCACTTTAACACTCATGCCGCACACACGCACACTTATGGCCAGAGGAAAGGCCACTTTAAATTAGTATAACATCAGGAACAGTGTATTGCACTACTAAAGCTACCTAGCATGTCCTATATGCTCTGTAAATACTATGTACAGATACCGAGATGGCACACCATGTACCTGTTTATTGCACTGTTGTTTTTATTGGATTCTATTATATGTTGTACCACTGTATTTTTATTGGATTCTATTATATGTTGTACCACTGTATTGCACATCGTCGCGGGCAAGACCAGCCGCATTTCATTGTATACCTGTATGCCGTGACAATTAAAACTCTTGACTTGACTTGACTTGACTTGACTTGACTATATACACAACATATACTGTATATATTTATTCACACCGCATACACCCAAGGGGATCAATAAAGAAATATCTTATCTTATCTTATCTTATACCCATCCTCACCTGTCTGAACTTACCTGCACATAGTCCCCTACTATACTGTATCTATATACAGATATCCTATATCCACACATCCTACTCTTTTTAGTTAGTAGTAGTCATACTGGCTCCATTTATAAAATATAACTCTGTACATACTGTGCATGTGATTAGCACTACACTCAGTAGTACTAATTTGTATATTTTGTACCCAGTTTAACCACCTGTACATTGTATATTGCTGTTACACTTTACTGCTACATTTGCACTCTGGTTGGATGCCAAACTTCTTTTCGTTGTACTGTACTTGTGCTGTATAATGACAATACATTTTAATCTAATCTAATCTTATTGGAAAGTTACCACCTTACATCACAATGACGCCGGTCATATAGACCATAAAAGGCAATGGCTACTCTTCACCTCCATAAATAGACTGAAAAGGTGTGAGTCAGTCACTCTCAAAGGAGAATACACTCACCTGACGTCATCCAGGTCAGAGACTTTGTTCCTCTCCAAGACACTCCTTCCCATCGTCTCCATCCGCTCCACTGTCAAAGAGCAGATCAATACTGTATATCAACACTGTCAAAGAGCAGATCAATATATAAACACTGTCAAAGAGCAGATCAATATATCAACACTGTCCAGTTTATACAACCTTTCAGACAAACACAACCTAATTTAAACAGAGGTCAGCGTTGAAGTTATCTTTTCCTCTCATTTTGTTTCATTGTGTAAGCTACTGACATTTCCATCATAGTTTAAAGACAAAAAGTTGAATCTCAATGATTAATTTGCCTACATAATGACTATTTATAACACAGTAGTCCTAATGCTCAGTATAATCTTGTTCTGATTTGATGTTTTATAGTCTTATGTATAAGGTGTAGAATAAACAATAACATAATACAAATTAATAAACACTGGTCACTATTCACTAATCTGTTAGTGTAGAAAGGACAACCTGCAAAAGTTCACCTACCTAGAGGTATATGTTCCTGTTGGAGCATTTTGCAATTCCCGACGTGCATCCTTGGAACAACCAGATAATGGTGGGCAGCGCCAGGTTTAGAGTCGCGAAAACAAACCAATTCATTATCCTGTGTAAAACACGCACGCACGCACAAGTCACACACACACACACACACACACACACACAAATACAAGGTAATGTATCACACATCTCAGACGGGATTTTCAATCCCTGAAATGTAAAAAAAAGAAAGAAAAAAAAAACATAACATAGCCTACTTACACTCAACACCAATGCCGTGTCAGTCTGTTTGCTGGCTATGCCACAGAATAAACAATCTTCGTTCTCACTTGACTGAGAGAGAGACATATCTTGTGAAACTCTTCAGTCTGGTGCCGAGCGCACACACAGACCACTGCAACACTTTCGGTACTTTGAGCTCACGGGAGAGAGCAGGGGGCAGGGTAGCCGTAGCTACAACCACTACATAGGAATAGCCTACTAATGGAGTTGAAGTCCATAAGCCCCTTCTCCACTTTTAAACCAGCTATAAAGAGGTGGATCATCATAAGTAACTGTACTGTAAGAAAAAAAGCTGCAAGAAAACGGTAAATATCTGGCATCAATGGTTGCCAAATTCCTTCCTGTCAAATTACAGTAAAATCAAATACATTTACAGATTACAACCTTTATGTAATGGTTAATATTTTGATAAAAGGTAATTTACTGTATTTTTATGGCATTTACACTTAAAGTAGAAAAAAGTCATTTGTGGTGAACAAAAAAGATGCTAGACTGAGGAAAATGTAAACAAACAATCATCGGTTAGCTTATGATACATTTGCTGATAAATTAACTGTTAACACATTTGTTTAAACCGTAGCGCAAGCCCAACTAGGTGTCTTGCATTATTTGTTGACTTAATGACTGGTAATTAATTGTAGCCAGCACATTAACTTGAGATGATAAAAGCATGTCGATATCTGTCTGTCAGCTACATTAAATCAGTAGTAGCCTACTGGCTTCAGTGTAAATGCTTGTTTATACTCATTGTTTTACCATTTAATTAAGTTTAAATAATTTTCATAATTAAACTGTTTACCGCCCGTCCGGCTTCGACATGTGTGGTCGCATTTTACGCAGCTCCCGGCTAAACCAATGCAACAAAACAACAACAAGGTTTTTTGCGCATTTTCTACTATCCCTCCTGTGGATTATGGACTTGTACCTGAATTCACCACTTAAACAACTCCAGACAGAAGTGGAAAGTAGCGAAAGCGGGAAAAACAGTCCCATTGTGACTTCTATTTGTTAACGGGCTCGGAGAGGAAACATCCAGCCTTTGGAACCGCGGCGATTCACACAGTACTCACAGCGAATCCGGATCGCAAGAAGTTACCCCGACAGGCAAGTTTGATAGAAAATCAATGATTCTATTATATTTGCTCCTGTCGGGAGACATCCACCAGAACCCGGGTCCAGTCATGACTAGGAAACAAACACGACAGTTAGGACTGTTGACCCAGGAAGCATCGGCTAGCATAGCTAGCACTACAGGACAACTGATGCCAACACAGAAAGCGGCGGCGAACGACACAATCAACGGCAACACTCCTCCACTATCACCTCTACAAAAGAACCCACGAGAGGCCACAGCGAGAAGGAATGAACCGGGGTTCACAATCGTGGCGCCCAGCATGTTGCGGGACTCAAACAACGAGGCATCGCCCGTTGGCCGGCGAGCTAACATGGCTAAAAACACTGGACAAAGGACCCCATCCCCCCCTCCCCACCTACCGCCACCCGGTCAACTAGATACCACAGAACGGAACACAGACTGTATCGGCAAATCCCAAACGTCGTCAGCCGCGATCAGAACGGGGTAGAACTTTTCAGACGCACCTTTTCTAGCTCACAATTAATTCAGTTGAGTCATAGATTACGTTCAGATGTTATTTATTGTGATCCCATCGATCTCCAAGCATAGGATGCACAATACTAAAACGAAAGCGAGCGAACAAACTACAAAACAAACTGCGAATATTAACTGTGGTTGCTGCGTGTGTGTGGTCGAAAAACTGTATGATTGCCCCGTCTATACCAAATCAAAACTGCCCTTGTTCCACCTTAACACAAACAGCCTGAGACCCAAACTGGCTGTTTTGTTTTTTGTTTTATCCGCTCTGTTCTTAAATGAGCAGCCCTGCAGCTATCTCATAAATCACAACCACCCCGTGTGAATGAATGAATGAATGAATGAATGAATGAATGAATGAATGAATGAAAACTTTATTTAACAGATTGCATAATGGGTACAATACAGTACGGCTCAATACACACAATTGTTAAGGGGATGCAGACCAGAGAAAGACGTTTGTCTTGTTTACATCAGGGTCCCCCATTTTCAATTCATATTGACATTTATGACATACACAACATACATGACATTTATGGCATAGGGACATACAGGTATTTAGTACTGATACATTTGTGACATAAACAGTATTCAAATATACAGTACTGTTACCCATAGATCCTGACAGAGTATATACATATGATGGGGAGGGGACTGTACATTAGGAGGGGGTGGGTGGGTGGGAGAGAAATATACATATGGTGGGGTGGAGACTGTACATTTGGAGGGGGTGGGTGGGTGGGAGAGAAATATACATACGGCGGGGAGAGAATATATACATGCGGTGGGGAGGAGACTGTCTATTAGGAGGGGGTGGGGGGTTTGGACATTTACGGTGGCCAGTTTCGAATTGCAGCCTCCCGTAGGTGCTCTTTAACACTTTCAGTGCCACCAGGTGGCGCACGACTTAGTGCTTGAATGCCACCATCGGCGCCAATGTTAATGTGAATATCGCCTAATCTATGTTTTAAATTATGGCTATGTGTCTAATCTGCCCGTCGCTTATCGAATAATCATTTTCCAGTCAGTGCTGTCAAGGCAGATTGGTTTTTTATCGCTTCATTTCCGTTTGAGAGCATTTTGAAAAGCACCCGTTTTGAGGTAAAAAACAGCCCATTCTGTGATAATCGCCTTTTACTGGAATATTCCAGAACGTTGATATTTGTCGGCCTATTTATGAATCGTTTTCAAATAAACGCTAGATGATCAATAGTATATGTGCGCGCACGCACATTCGAGGCGCGCGCTGATAATAGCCGTTTTCATTTCCTCATGGATTCTACAGTGAAACCGTTGGAGCACATATCAGAAAAAAGCTTATCTTCATCAAAACGAGTCTGATTATCCTAACACTGATAACATAGATTCCTTACCTGACATCAGATGGTATCCAACTGGTATATTCCAATTCCTGATCACCATTAGAAAAAATCGATAAGTGTATAGATCTAACGTGTATACAGTAGAACTCATGCTTGCCGCGGCTCAGAGTCTCCAGAATGAACTCTGGTAACCCCGGCTGCATCAGTGGACTGGAAAATGTGGACTGGAATATTTTTTTTCTCCCATCCATTTTCATTGAGTCCATTCCAAAATCCCTGATGTCATCTGGGAGACGATAGGGGGCGCTTTTTTCACATCTGATCGCCGGCGGCCCTTGGGTAGGCTAGGGTAGGCTCGCGTGATGCAATATGATTTCAGATCGCTAAAAAAAAAAAAAAAAAAACAGAGAAATCTCGTGAGTGGCTTTCAACGTAACTATCGTAAACACGAGATTAGCCGTGAGTGGCAATCAAAGTACTAAAAAGTCAAAGTGAAATAAACGTTTTGTCCTCTTCATCACTCCAACTATCGTTAGGAACTACACTGTAGGTCTGACCTACAGTGACAAATCGGTATGTGCCTGGAAGGAACTTATGTTCCATATCATCAGTGATCTGGCTGGCTGGAGCTAGGACGTGAAGGTGGAGGTGATTCACTGAAGTGTAGGGAGGTCTGTGGAATCCCAACCTGTGGAAAAACATCCAAGGTTCATCAATATCTTGATTAAAAAGTAATACTTCCCACCGCTCTAGGTGGAGTATGTTATATATTTTTTTTTATTTAAATATTTGGTGAAATTCTCTTGACATCTCAACAGCTACCAATAAATAAAATGCACTAGGCCCTGTAATCAGATATGCCAAACATCTCGGGATGGCCTGAATCTTAGGCGCTGGTTACACAGGGGGTTTTTGTTTTTGTTTTGTTGCTGAATGAATACGTTTGCTGTCCCAGTTAAATAGAAATGCCGTTTTGGCAGGATAACGCGTTGCCCTACTGACGACGCTGAAATTGTGTTTCCGTTTTGGATACTCGCCAAAACTCGCCAACAACGTGTCATGTAATCTGCGCGGAGCCGTTGTTGCTCAACGCCCATGCGCAGTAGATACCGACATCTGCGTGCCCTCACCAACGTCCGGTGACGACGTTGTAGAGAACCGGAAGAGAACAGGATCCAGCCATATTTTTTCAGCACTGGATAAGTCAACATGAACGACCAAGTAGCTCAAGTGTTCGCTATGTTTATTATTGTACAATCGCTATTCAAGTTGTTGATATCACAGCACGCTGCTATAACAGCACGCGCTATAGCAAGAGATGATATAGAAAGACGTGCTAGAACAAGACGTGATATAGAAAGACGTGCTAGAACAAGTGCTAGAACAAGTGCTAGAACAAGACGTGCTATAGCAAGCCGCGCTATCAGACGCCAGTTGGAAATGTGTTCACGCACGGACTCCCAGTCGACATTCGAGGCTAAATGGCTGGTTTTGTACTCCAGCGTGACTTCAAGCAGCAGTATGACCTCGTCATCGGTCCAAGTAAACAGGTCTCTTGAAACTTTCGCCATAGCAAACAAAATATTGTGGTCGATAGCTTTGTTGTTTACTTGTGGACGTGCAAGCGCGGGTATGCGCTCTCAGGATTTGTGCGCAGGTAACTACCTCCCCGCGCATGCTCAGTGCTGAATTCGAGACGCGATCCGTTGCGGTCTGACCACGCCTCGTTCTGACAAAACGAAAGTGCTCGGGTCGCAAAACAAATGTCTAACTCGCCTGCCACTACGTTGCGCTCTGGAAAGCGAAACTGATCTTGAAAACTAAACGAAAATACCCCTGTGTGTAACCGACGCCTTAAGAAACAACAAGATGTTTTTGGCCACCTGCCGAGTGATGTTCCTGGGGTCGCTAGTTGTGTGTAAAGAGTCCCTTGTCCAGCTTTAAGTTGCATGTTGATGTTGTTGCGACTCTGGGAGCCTGGAAAGCCTTTGTGTTGTGTGTGCTGCATATAGCACACAGTGCCTGGCTTCACAAGTGACGCAGAGCCTGCTCTCATTTCAGCCGGACAAGTAAACTCACTCTTCTCTGAAGTTGCCTACACCCCACCTTTAAGATAGTCTGGGACAGTTGAAAAAGGTTAATCTAGTCTCAACTTAAAATACTATATAAACTGTTCCGTGTACAGACTAGTAAAACCTTTTTTTTATCATGACAGTTTGGGCTTTAAAAGGTCACATGTATAGAAACACTTATATTTTGGTCTCTGATGGGCCCACTAACACACAAACTGTGAAATAAGACGACCCAGTCAGATTGTTCTGGGCTGCATAGGTCAGAAAACATGTCATTCAAGAAGCCCTTCAGATGCCCCTCCCCCTCCTCCCCCTCCTACATCAAGCTCAGTAGATGTGTCTCCCCCTCCCCCTCCTACATCAAGCTCAGTAGATGCCCCCCCCCTCCTACATCAAGCTCAGTAGATGCCCCTCCCCCTCCCCCTCCTACATCAAGCTCAGTAGATGCCCCTCCCCCTCCTACATCAAGCTCAGTAGATGTGCCTCCCCCTCCTACATCAAGCTCAGTAGATGTGTCTCCCCCTCCCCCTCCTACATCAAGCTCAGTAGATGTGCCTCCCCCCTCCCCTCCTACATCAAGCTCAGTAGATGTGTCTCCCCCTCCCCCTCCTACATCAAGCTCAGTAGATGCCCCTCCCCCTCCTACATCAAGCTCAGTAGATGTGTCTCCCCCTCCCCCTCCTACATCAAGCTCAGTAGATGTGTCTCCCCCTCCCCTCCTACATCAAGCTCAGTAGATGCCCCTCCCCCTCCTACATCAAGCTCAGTAGATGTGTCTCCCCCTCCCCCTCCTACATCAAGCTCAGTAGATGTGTCTCCCCCTCCCCTCCTACATCAAGCTCAGTAGATGCCCCTCCCCCTCCTACATCAAGCTCAGTAGATGTGTCTCCCCCTCCCCCTCCTACATCAAGCTCAGTAGATGTGCCTCCCCCCCTCCCCTCCTACATCAAGCTCAGTAGATGTGTCTCCCCCTCCCCCTCCTACATCAAGCTCAGTAGATGCCCCTCCCCCTCCTACATCAAGCTCAGTAGATGTGTCTCCCCCTCCCCCTCCTACATCAAGCTCAGTAGATGTGTCTCCCCCTCCCCCTCCTACATCAAGCTCAGTAGATGTGTCTCCCCCTCCCCTCCTACATCAAGCTCAGTAGATGCCCCTCCCCCTCCTACATCAAGCTCAGTAGATATGTCTCCCCCTCCCCTCCTACATCAAGCTCAGTAGATGTGTCTCCCCCTCCCCTCCTACATCAAGCTCAGTAGATGCCCCTCCCCCTCCTACATCAAGCTCAGTAGATATGTCTCCCCCTCCCCTCCTACATCAAGCTCAGTAGATGTGTCTCCCCCTCCCCCTCCCCCTCCCCCCCTCCTACATCAAGGAGCTCAGTAGATGTGTCTCCCCCTCCCCCTCCTACATCAAGCTCAGTAGATGTGTCTCCCCCTCCCCCTCCTACATCAAGCTCAGTAGATGTGTCTCCCCCTCCCCCTCCTACATCAAGCTCAGTAGATGTGTCTCCCCCTCCCCCTCCTACATCAAGCTCAGTAGATATGTCTCCCCCTCCCCTCCTACATCAAGCTCAGTAGATATGTCTCCCCCTCCCCTCCCCCTCCTACATCAAGCTCAGTAGATGTGTCTCCCCCTCCCCCTCCTACATCAAGCTCAGTAGATATGTCTCCCCCTCCTACATCAAGCTCAGTAGATGTGTCTCCCCCTCCCCCTCCCCTCCTACATCAAGCTCAGTAGATGTGTCTCCCCCTCCCCCTCCTACATCAAGCTCAGTAGATATGTCTCCCCCCTCCTACATCAAGCTCAGTAGATGTGTCTCCCCCTCCCCCTCCCCTCCTACATCAAGCTCAGTAGATGTGTCTCCCCCTCCCCCTCCTACATCAAGCTCAGTAGATGCCCCCTCCCCCTCCTACATCAAGCTCAGTAGATGTGTCTCCCCCTCCCCTCCTACATCAAGCTCAGTAGATGTGTCTCCCCCTCCCCCTCCTACATCAAGCTCAGTAGATGTGTCTCCCCCTCCCCCTCCTACATCAAGCTCAGTAGATGTGTCTCCCCCTCCCCCCCTCCTACATCAAGCTCAGTAGATATGTCTCCCCCTCCCCCTCCTACATCAAGCTCAGTAGATGTGTCTCCCCCTCCCCCTCCTACATCAAGCTCAGTAGATGTGTCTCCCCCTCCCCTCCCCCTCCTACATCAAGCTCAGTAGATATGTCTCCCCCTCCCCCTCCTACATCAAGCTCAGTAGATGCCCCTCCCCCTCCCCCTCCTACATCAAGCTCAGTAGATGTGTCTCCCCCTCCCCTCCCCCTCCTACATCAAGCTCAGTAGATGTGCCTCCCCCTCCCCCTCCTACATCAAGCTCAGTAGATGTGTCTCCCCCTCCCCCTCCTACATCAAGCTCAGTAGATGTGTCTCCCCCTCCCCTCCCCCTCCTACATCAAGCTCAGTAGATGTGTCTCCCCCTCCCCCTCCTACATCAAGCTCAGTAGATGTGTCTCCCCCTCCCCTCCCCCTCCTACATCAAGCTCAGTAGATGTGTCTCCCCCTCCCCTCCCCCTCCT